>NW_024080483.1:0-3341 GCF_014754425.2 Oryx dammah
AAAATCTTGAGAGAAATGTTCTCATATGAAATATGAAATCTCAATTATTCACATATGAAATTTTTCCAGATTTGTACACATGAAATAGGAAATTTTCAAGGATTCAGAAATTAAGATTTGAACTAAGCAGTCAAACATTTATCAGCTATATTTCATGTATTTCCCATATAACAAACAGTTTTCTGTATTTCTTTGATGAAAGTCTGTATGAAAATTTCCTTACATGAAATAGTGCATTAATATAGTTTACACATGCAAAATCTAAACCCTTATTATTATACAATGGGAGTGATAAATACATTCAGGAGATTCTATCTGATAGAGTGCTTGAAGACCAATGGGTGGAGGTTTGTGATATTGTACAGGAAGCGGTGGTCAAGACATTCTCCATGAAAAAATAAAAATGCAAATTGACAAAGTGATGAGGCATTACAAAGAATGGAGAAGAGGAGAGAAGCTAAACGAAAAGGGAAAAAGGAAAACTATACACATTTGAATGAAGATTCCCAATGATAACAAGGAGAGAAAGAAAAAAACAAAACAAACAAAACAAAACAAAAAACAACAGGAAATAAATACAATGGGAAAGCCTACAGATCTCTTCAAGGAAATCAGGGATACCAAGGGAAATTGTCATGCAAAGAGGGTCACAATAAAGGAGAGAAATTGTACAGACTTAATAGAAGCAGAAGCTATTAAGAGAGGTGGCAGGAATACACAGATAAACTATACACAAAAGGTCTACATGACCCAGTTAAGCACGATGATGTGATCACTCACCTAGAGCCAAATGTCCTGGAATGAGAAGTCAAGTGGGACTTAGGAAGCATAACTACAAACAAAGCTAGTGGAGATGATGGAATTCAGTTGAGCTCTTTCAAATTCTAAAAGATGATGCTGTGAATGTGCTGCCCTCCATATGCCAGAAAATTTGGAAGACTCAGCTGTGGCCAGAGGACTGGAAAATATCAGTTTCCATTCCATCTGCAAAAAAAATAAAAAAAAGAAAGAAAGAAAGAAAAGAAAAGAATAGAAAAAAAAAGGCAATCCAAAGAATGTGCAAACTACCGCTTAAATGCACACATCTCTCACACTCGCAAAGTACTGCTCAAAATTCCCCAAGCCAGGGCTTCAGAAGAATGTGAACCATGAGCTTTCAGATGTTTAAGTTCAATTTAGAAAGGGCAGAGGAATCTGAGATCAAATTGCCAACACTTTGCTGGGTCTCCAAAAAAGCAAGAGAACACCAGGAAAGCATCTACTCCTATTTGACTATGCTGAAGATTTTGACTGTGTAGATCACAACAAAACGTGGAAAATTCTTCAAAACATGGATACAAAACATGTTACATCCCTCCCGATAAATCTGTGTGCAGGTCGAGAAGCCACCGTATGAAAAAGACATGGAACAACTGACTAGTTCCGAGTTGGGAAAGGAGTATGTCAAGGAAGTATATCGTCAACCTCTTTATTGAACTTACATGTAGGGAACATCATAAAAAAATTGCACACTGGGTGAAACAGGGTTTGCAATCAAGGCTGCAGGGAGAAATGCCAGTAACCTTAGATTTGCAGATGACATGATTCATATGGCAGAATATGAAAAGAATTACAGAGCCTCCCGAGGAAAGTGAAAAAAGGAGAGTAAAAAATGTGACTGAAAGCTCAACATTCAAATGAGAATCGTTGCATCTGGTCTGATCACTTCAAGGCACAAATATGGGGAAACAATGGAAACAGTGAGCATCTTTATTTGGGAGAGTTCCAAAATCACTGCAGATGGTGACTCTTGTCATGAAATTAAAATATGCTTTCTTCTTAGAAGGAAAGTTATGACCAGGCTAGACAGCATATTATAAAGCAGATAAAGTTCAGTCCAGTCAAAGCTATGCACAGAGGTTAGAATTGGATTATTAAGAAAGTTGGCCTTCAAAGATTCAATGCTAATGAAATATGGTGTTGGAGAAAACGTTTGAGAGTCCCTTGGAGTGAAAGGAGATGAAAGGGGTCAATTCTAAAGGAAATCAGTCCTGAACACTGTTTGGAAGTGCTGATGCTGAAACTGGAACTTGAATAATTTGGCCACCTAATATGAAGGAGTGACTCATTGGGAAAGAGCCTGATGCTGAGAAAGATTGAAGGCTGGAGGAGAGGGCGAAGACAGAAGATGAAATACTCACTGACTCGATGGGCATGGGTTTGAGCAGACTCTCTGAGTTGCTGGTGGAAACAGAAGCCTGGCATGCTGCAGTCCATGGCATCAGAAAGAATCAGACACGACTGAGTGACTTAATGGAACTCACCTTACTTAGGTTCTCAGCTAAAGGAAAATGGTAAAGAACTCTTACCATCAGCTGATAATCCTCACATTTCCTAATGTTCCCTAAGATTTTTCACTGTTTCCTCAGAGATTCAGCCAGGATTATCATTTTTTTTTTTTCCACTTATATATGTAAAGATTCCTTGGAAATAATGGAAGGGGCATAGTTTACAGAAAGTGGTAGAAGAAAATAAGCACATCAGGAAGGCAGCATGACATTGTCAAAAGGATACAGTACTCTCCTTTAATTCTTCCCACTGATTTCCTTCTAAATCCTAAGGGTAAGACCTGACCAATCCTGAGGACTGCTCTTTGCAAAGGGCAGTGATCAAGACATTGCTGCCTATTGCTTAAGTGATGACACAAAGCAAGCCCATCATGGTAATCACACCTCTGTTAACCTCCTGTAACCAAGACAATAGGCTGCAGTAGCCATTGGGGAGCTTAGAGGGTCACAAGGACTCCCACAACGGCTGGAGCCACCTGGGCCTTTACCACAGAGGGTTGGCCAGATGTGATGAGGTCACCTTATTCATGATAAAAGTTCTCATCTATGGCCACCAGTCTTATTGACACCCCTCTGGATTTGTGAGAACCCCAAAACCACAATTCTAGCTTGCAAAGTATATAAGTGTGAGTGGAGTATAATTGTTCCCCATTTAATTGTGTTACTGTTAATTTCCCCTTTCTAACTTGCTTGCATTTACCTTATATGTGAAGGCGCTCCTAAATAGCACAACTAGTTACACTTCATTGTTATATATAAGCATTACACTCATTAATAATGGAATCACCTTTTCTCCAGTGCTCACAGAACATCCTCCAGGATAGATCAAATCCTGTCCCATAAAACTACCCTTGGTAAATTCAAAAAGAAGAAAAGAAAAAGAAATAATTTCAAGCACCTTTTCCATTGACAATGAAGTAAGATTAGGTGTCAACTGCAGAGGAAAACAAAATTAAAAATCCAAACATATGGAGGCTAAATCACAGACATCAGAATAACCAACAGATCACAAAA
>NW_024080483.1:3351-5928 GCF_014754425.2 Oryx dammah
GCTGGAGAAGCGTCACAATAATAAAATTAGAAATGAAAATGGAGAAATCACAACAGAAATCACAGAAATAAAAAGGTCATAAGATGTTACTGTGAGAAATCATATGAATGGACAATGTTGAAGAAATGGAGAAATACTTAAGAAAGAATAACTGTTCATAACTGAAGGAGCAAGAAGTAGAAAATCTTAAGAGATGCATCAGAATCATGGAAATTAAAGCTCAAATCAAAAATATTTCAACAATCAAAAAACCATGACTGGATAGTTTCACAGATGAATCCTGCATGTTTTTAATATAATTTACCAAAAAAAGTTTTAGGGAAGAACAAATACTTAATCAATTCAAACACTTCAGGAAAATTGAAGAGGGGCGTAAACTCCCCATCTCAATCTATGAGGCCACAATCACCCTAATACCAAAAGCAGACAAAGATGCAACAAAGGTAGCAAACTATAGGCCAATATCACTACACATATTAGTAAACTTGGATATAGAAATTTTCCTGCAACTTCTAACAAACAGAATCCAAAAACATATTTAAAAAGTCATATATCATTACCTTAAACACACGTTGGCTTCATCCAGCAATGCAAGGATTCTTCAATATTTGCAAATCAATCAATCAATATGATACACCATATTAAAGTAAAAGATTAAAAACCATGCGATTATCTCAATAGATGCAGAGAAAGTCTTTGACAATTTTCAACATCTACTTATGATAACTCTCCAGAAAGCAGGTATAAAAAGGACATATCTCAACATCGTAAAAGCTTTATATGACAAAAACCACAGCAAACAGTATCTTCAATGGTAAAAAAATTGAAAGCATTTCCTCGAAAATCAGGCACAAGACAAGGGTGTTCATTTTCACAACTATTCAACACTGATTTGAAAGTCCTAGCCAAAGCAGTCAGAGAAGAAAATGAAATAAAAAGGAATTCAGGATATTAAAAAAAAAAAAAAAAAGAAAGAAAGAAAGGAAACCCTCACTGTTTGCAGATGACATTTTCCTTACATAGAAAGCCCTAAAGACATCACGAGGATATTACTAGAGCAAATTGATGAATATGAAAATGTTGTGGGTTATAAATTATTACACAGAAGCCTCTTGCATTGCTATATATGAACAATAAGATAACAGAAAGAGAAATTATACAAACACTGCTGTTCACCATTGCACTGAAAATAATAGCATACTTAGGGGTAAATTTACATAAAGAAACAAAAATAATTATATGTATACATAGAAATCTGTAAAACAATGATAACAGAAAAGAAAAATGAGATAAACAGATGGACAGTTTTGCAAGGTTGATGGACTTGAAGAAACATTATAGTGAAAGTGAGCATACAAAGTATATGATACAATCTATAAGTTCAATGCAATCCTTATCAAGTTACCAATGGTATTCTTCAGAGAACTAGAACAAATACTTTTACAGTCTGTATACTTCCACAGTAAGTACAGAAACACAAGGAAACCTCTAATAGCAAAAGCATTCTTGAGAAAGAAGAATGGAAAAGCCAGAATCAACCTGCCTGACTTCAGAATACACTACAAAACTACAAAACTAGCACAAAGACAGAAATCTAGCTCAATGGAACAAAATAGAAAGGCTATAGATGAATCCTCACACCTATGGACATCATAATTTTGACAAAGGAAGCAAGAATATACGATAGAGAAAAGACAATCTCTTTAATAAGTGGTGTTGGAAACGATGACCAAACAGCTGTAAGAGAATGAAACCACACCCCATCCTAACACCATATGCAAAACTAAACTCAAAATGGATTAAATGCTCCCCAGACAGGCATTTTGCTTTCTTGCATTTCTTTTTCTTAGGGGCGGTCTTGATTCTTGTCTGCTGTACAGCACCATGAACCTCCATCCATAGATCATCAGGCATGCTGTCTATCAGATCTAGTCCCTGAAATCTTGGCTTGGGTATCAGGACTCTGCAGAGGATGGCTTTGGTTGATCCAGTCACTGCTCTTGGCCCCACAGTGTTAGGGTGACAGGATAGGCTGGGTTTTCTCACCTGGAGGCTGGAAGGAAACAACCACATTGAAAGGGCCTCTGGACAGTAAATGGCAGACATCAATTTTTGTGGCACTGATGAGTTATGGCATTTAGCATGATGCTGTCCCTTTGTATCTCCATATTTAGTGATGCTTTATCTGTAAATTTCTCTCCATAGAGAGATGTCCATTCTTAAATATGGAATCACTGGATGTCACATGTTGACTTGGCAAAATATTGCTACATGAAGCATCAGTTCGGTTCAGTTCATTCACTCAGTCATGTCCAACTCTTTGCGACCCCATGAATCGCAGCACGTCAGGCCTCCCTGTCCATCACCAACTCCCAGAGTTCACTCAGACTCAGGCCCATCGAGTCAGTGATGCCAGCCACCCATCTCATCCTTGGTTGTCCCCTTCTCCTCCTGCCCCAAATCCTCACAGAATCAGATTATTTTCCAATGAGCCAACTCTTCTCATGAGGTGGCCAAAGTACTGGAATTTCAGCTTCAACATCATTCCCTCCAAAGAAATCCCAGGGCTGATCTCCT
>NW_024080483.1:5938-13455 GCF_014754425.2 Oryx dammah
TTTACTTTGCAATTCTGTATTGGTTTTGCCATACATTGACATGAATCCACCACGGGTGTACATGCATTACTAAACATGAATCTCCCTCCCACCTCCCTCCCCATAACATCTCTCTGGGTCATCCCCGTGTACTAGCCCTAAGCATGCTATATCCTGCATCGGACATAGACTGGTGATTTCATTCTTACATGATAGTATACATGTTTCAAGGCCATTCTCCCAAGTCATCTCACCCTCTCCCTCTCCCTCTGAGTCCAAAAGTCTGCTATACACATTTGTGTCTTTTTTGCTGTCTTGCATACAGGGTCATCATTGCCATCTTTCTAAATTCCATATATATGTGTTAGTATACTGTATTGGTGTTTTTCTTTCTGGCTTACTTCACTCTATATAATTGACTCCAGTTTCATCCATCTCATCAGAACTGATTCAAATGTATTCTTTTTAATGGCTGAGTAATACTCCATTGTGTATATGTACCACAGCTTTCTTATCCATTCATCTGCTGATGGACATCTAGGTTGTTTCCATGTCCTGGCTATTATAAACAATGATCTGATGAACATTGGGGTACATGTGTCTCTTTCAATTCTGGTTTCCTCGGTATGCATGCCCAGTAGTGGGATTGCTGGGTCATAAGGCAGTTCTATTTGCAATTTTTTAAGGAATCTCCACACTGTTCTCCATAGTGGCTGTACTAGTTTGCATTCCCACCACAGTGTAGGAGGGTTCCGTTTTCTCCATACCCTCTCCAGCATTTTTGCTTGCAGATTTTTGGATCACATACATTCTAACTGGTGTGAAGTGGCACCTCATTGTGGTTTTGATTTGCATTTCTGATAATGAGTGATGTTGAGCATCTTTTCATGTGTTTGTTAGCCACCTATATGTCTTCTTTGGAGAAATGTCTATTTAGTTCTTTGGCCCATTTTTTGATTGGGTCGTTTATTTTTCTGGAATTGAGCTGCATACATTGCTTGTATATTTTTGAGATTAGTTGTTTGTCCGCTGCTTCATTTGCTATTATTTTCTCCCATTCAGAAGGCTGTCTTTTCATTTTGCTTATAGTTTCCTTTGTTGTGCAGAAGCTTTTAATTTTAATTAGGTCCCATTTGTTTATTTTTGCTTTTAATTCCAGAATTCTGGGAGGTGGATCATAGAGGATCCTGCTGTGGTTTATGTCGGAGATGTTTTGCCTATGTTCTCCTCTAGAAGTTTTATAGTTTCTGGTTTACATTTCGATCTTTAATCCATTTTGAGTTTATCTTTGTGTGCGGTGTTAGAAAGTGATCTAGTTTCATTCTTTTACAAGTGGTTGACCAGTTTTCCCAGCACCACTTATTAAAGAGATTGTCTTTACTCCATTGTATATTCTTGCCTCCTTTGTCAAAGATAAGGTGTCCATATGTGTGTGGATTTATCTCTGGGCTTTCTATTTTGTTCCATTGATCTATATTTCTGTCTTTGTGCCAGTACCATACTGTCTTGATGACTGTGGCTTTGTAGTAGAGCCTGAAGTCAGGCAGCTTGATTCCTCCAGTTCCATTCTTCTTTCTCAAGATAGCTTTGGCTATTCGAGGTTTTTTGTATTTCCATACAAATCTTGAAATTATTTGTTCTAGTTCTGTCAAAAATATCGCTGGTAGCTTGATAGGGATTGCATTGAATTTGTAAATTGTTTTGGGTAGAATACTGATTTTCACTATATTGATTCTTCCGATCCATGAACATGGTATATTTCTCCATCTATTAGTGTCCTCTTTGATTTCTTTCATCAGTGTTTTATAGTTTTCTATATATAGGTCTTTAGTTTCTTTAGGTAGATATGTTCCTAAGTATTTTATCCTTTTCATTGCAATGGTGAATGGAATTATTTCCTTAATTTCTTTTTCTACTTTCTCATTATTAGTGCATAGGAATGCAAGGGATTTCTGTGTGTTGATTTTATATCCTGCAGCTTTACTCTATTCATTAATTAGCCCTAGCAATTTTCTGGTAGAGTCTTCAGGGTTTTCTATATAGGGGATCATGTCATCTGCAAACAGTGAGTTTTACTTCTTCTTTTCCAATTTGGATTCCTTTTATTTGTTTTTCTGCTCTGATTGCTGTGGCTAAAACTTCCAGAACGATGTTGAATAGTAGCGGTGAAAGTGGGCACCCTTGTCTTGTTCCTGACTTTAGGAGAAATGCTTTCAATTTTTCACCATTGAGGATAATGTTTGCTGTGGGTTTGTCATATATAGCTTTTATTATGTTGAGGTATGTTCCCTCTATTCCTGCTTTCTGGAAAGTTTTTATCATAAATGGATGTTGAATTTTGTCAAAGGCCTTCTCTGCATCTATTGAGATAATCATATGGATTTTATTTTTCAATTTGTTAATGCGGTGAATTACATTGATTGATTTGCGGTAATTGAAGAATCCTTGCATCCCTGGGATAAAGCCCACTTGGTCATGGTGTATGATCTTTTTAATGTGTTGTTGGATTCTGATTGCTAGAATTTTGTTGAGGACTTTTGTACCTATGTTCATCAGTGATATTGGCCTGTAGTTTTCTTTTTTTGTAGTATCTTTGTCAGGTTTTGGTATTAGGGTGATGGTGGCCTCATAGAATGAGTTTTGAAGTTTCCCTTCCTCTGCAGTTTTCTGGAAGATTTTGAGTAGGATAGGCGTTAACTCTTCTCTAAATTTTTGGTAGAATTCAGCTGTGAAGCCATCTGGCCCTGGGCTTTTGTTTGCTGGAAGATTTCTGATTACAGTTTCAATTTCCGTGCTTGTGATGGGTCTGTTAAGATTTTCTATTTCTTCCTAGTTCAGTTTTGGAAAATTGTACTTTTCTAAGAATTTGTCCATTTCTTCCATGTTGTCCGTTTTATTGGCACATAATGGCTGATAGTAGTCTCTTATGATCCTTTTTATTTCTGTGTTATCTGTTGAGATCTCTCCATTTTCATTTCTAATTTTATTGATTTGATTTTTCTCACTTTGCTTCTTGATGAGTCTGGCTATAAATATATATGCAACCAATATAGGAGCACTGCAATACGTAGGACAAATGCTAACAAGTATGAAAGGGGAAATTAAAAACAACACAATAATAGTGGGAGATTTTAACACCCCACTCACACCTATGGACAGATCAACCAAACAGAAAATTAACAAAGAAACGCAAACTCTAAATGATACATTAGACCAGTTAGACCTAATTGATATCTATAGGACATTTCACCCCAAAAGAGTGAATGTCACCTTTTTCTCAAGTGCTCATGGAACATTCTCCAGGATAGATCACATCCTGGGCCCTAATTATAACCTTGATAAATTAAAAAAAAAAATCGAAATCATTCCAAGCATCTTTTCTGACCATAATGCATTAAGATTAGATCTCAATTACAGGAGAAAAACTATTAAAAATTCCAACATTTGGAGGCTGAACAACACGCTTCTGAATAACCAACAAATCACAGAGGAAATCAAAAAAGAAATCAAAATATGCATAGAAACTAATGAAAATGAAAACACAACAACCCAAAACCTGTGGGATACTATAAAAGCAGTGCTAAGAGAAAAGTTCATAGCAATACAGGCATACCTCAAGAAACAAGAAAAAAGTCAAATAAATAACCTAACTCTACACCTAAAGCAACTAGAAAAGGAAGAATTGGAGAACCCCAGAGTTAGTAGAAGGAAAGAAACCTTAAAAATTAGGGCAGAAATAAATGCAAAAGAAATAAAAGAGACCATAGCAAAAATCATGTTCATAACTTTTCTTCCAAGGAGTAAGCATCTTTTAATTTCATGGCTGCAATCACCATCTGCAGTGACTTTGGAGTGCAAAAAATAAAGTCTGAAAGCTTATACTGTTTCCCCATCTATTTCACATGATATGATGGGACCAAATTCCATGATCTTCATTTTCCAAATGTTGAGTTTTAAGCCAACTTTTTCACTCTCCACTTTCATTTCATCCAGAGGCTTTTTAGTTTCTCTACACTTTCTGCCCTAAGGGTGGTGTCATCTGCATATCTGAGGTTATCGATATTTCTCCCGGCAATCTTGATTCCAGGTTGTGTTTCTTGTGTTTCCAGTCCAGCGTTTCTCATGATTTACTCTGCACAGAAGTTAAATAAGCAGGTTGACAATATACATACTTGACATACTCCTTTTCCTATTTGGAACAAGTCTGTTGTTCCATGTCAAAAGGCAGGTCAGGTGGTCTGGTATTCCCATCTCTTTCAGAATTTTCCACAGTTTATTGTGATATAAAATCAAAGGCTTTGGCATAGTCAATAAAGCAGAAATTGATATTTTTCTGGAACTCTCTTGCTTTTTCCATGATCCAGCAGATGTTGGCAATTTGATCTCTGGTTCCTCTGCCTTTTCGAAAACCAGCTTGAACATCTGGAAGTTCACGGTTCACATATTGCTGAATCCCGGCTTGGAGAATCTTGATCATTACTTTACTAGCGTGTGAGATGAGTGCAATTGGGCGGTAGTTTCAGCATTCTTTGGCATTGCCTTTCTTTGTGATGTGCATGGATCATGGAGTTTTGCTTTTTTCACTTATGAACATCTGGCTATTGATTTTAGCACACAAAAGATTGAATTTTTATTTTTACACATATGTAAATTGGGGCACTGATATTCCTCTATTAAATATGGATAACTCTATATTGCACGTATGAAAATCTAGGCAGAGATTTAACCCAACAAATATCAAATTTTCTATATATCACTCAGGAAAAGGTAGGTCATGATTTTCCTACATGAAATATTCACTTCTGTATATTTCAAAAGAGAAAATCTCAACATAGATTTAGCTACATGAAATATGAATTTCTCTATTTTTGACCTTTAAACTCTAGGCACTCCAGGATAGATCACATCCTGGGCCATAAATCTAGCTTTGGTAAATTTAAAAAGTAGTGAAATAATTCCAACCATCTTTTATGACCACAGTGCATCGTTTGGATACCAATTACAGGAAACAAAACAAAGTAACTCTAAAAATCCCAATATATGTAGGCTGAACAACAAACTTCTGTATAACCAACAAATCAGAGAAGAATTAAAACATGAAATCAACATGTACACAGAAATACATGAAAACAAAATAACCCCAAACCAATGGGGAACTGTAAAAACAGTGCTAAGTGGAAGGATCATAGCAATACAGGCTTAGCTCCAGAAACAAGAAATAAATTAATCAATTAAGTGTACACATAAAGCAAATAGAAAAGTAAGAAATTAAGAACTCTAGGGCAAGTAGAAGGAAATAAATTATAAAAATTAGGACAGAAATAAATTCAAAACAAATAAATAGACCAAGCAAAAATTTTAACAAAGCTAACAGCTCGTTGTTTTAGAAGATAAATAAATTGAAAAACTATTAGCCAAAGTCATCAAGAAATAAAGGGAGAGGAATCAAATCAACAAAATCAGAAATGAAAATGGATGAATTCCAACTAGCAACACAGAAATACAAAGGATCATAAGAGAGAATTTTCAGGAACTATGTGCCAATAAAATGGATGAGTAGGAAGATATGGACAATTTTTTAGAAAGGTATAACTTTCCAAAACTGAAGCAGGAGGGAATAAAAAATCTTAACAGACATGTCACAAGCACGGAAATTGAAACTGTAGTCCAAAATCTTCCAGCAAACAAAAGCCCAAGACCAGACGGCTTCACAGCTGAATTCTACCAAAAAGTTTGAGAAGAGCTAACACCTATTCTACTCAAATTCTTCCAGAAAATTGGAGAGGAAGGGAAACATCCAAACTCATTCTATGAGGCCACCATTCCCCTAACACCAAAGCCAGACAAAGATACAAAAAAAGAACTACAGGCCAATAACACTGATAAACATAGATGCAAAAATCTTTAACAAAATCCTAGCAAATATAATCCAACACCATATTAAAAAGATCATACATCATGACAAAATGGGCTTTATTACAGGATTCTATGATTCTTTAATATTTGCAAGTCAATCTACGTAAAACACATTAACACGTTAACACGTTGTCTATGTAATACCACGTTAGCAAATTGAAAGATAAAAATCATATGATTATCTCAATAGATGCATAGAAGGCCTTTGAGAAAATCAACATCAATTTATGATAACAACCCTCCAGAAAGAAGGAATAGAATGAACATACCTCAACACAATAAAAGCTATATATGACAAAATCACAACAAAGATGACCCTCAATGGTGAAAAATTGAAAGCATCCCCCCTAAAGTCAAGAACAAGAAAAATGTGCCCACTCTCACCACTACTATTTAACATAGTTTTGGAAGTTTTATCCATAGAAATCAGAGAATGAAAAGAAACAAAAGGAATCCAGATTGGGAAAGAAGAATTAAATCTCTCACTCTTTGCCAATATCATGATCCCTCTACATAGAAAACCCTACAAAGACCCACCAGAAAATTACTAGAGCTAAGGAATGAATATAGTAAAGTTTCAGGATACAAAATTAATACCCAGAAGCCCTAGCATACCTACACACTAACAATTAGAAAACAGAAAGACAATAAGGAAATATTCCCATTCACCATTGTAACAAAAAGAAGAAAATACTTAGGAATAAATCTACCCAAGGAAACCAAAGACCTATATATAGAAAACTATAAAACACTGTTGAAAGAAATCAAAGAATGCATAAACAGATGGAGAAATGTACCATGTTCATGGATTGGAAGTGTCAATATAGTGAAAAGGAGATTGATTCAAAGCAATCCCTACCAAACCAACAATAGTATTTTTCACAGAACTATAACAACTAATTTCACAATTTGTATGGAAATAGCAAAAGCCTCGAATAACCAAAGCATTCTTGAGAAAGAAGAATGGACCTGAAGGAATCAACATGCTTGACTTCAAGCTATACTACAAAGCTGTAATCATCAAGACTGTACGGTACTGGCACAAAGGTAGAAATAGATCAATGGAACAAAATAGAATGCCCAGAGATAAAGCCACACACCTATGGACAACCTCTCTTTGGCAAGGGAAGCAAGTATGTACAATGGAAAAAAAGACAATCTCTTGAATAAGTGGTGCTCGGAAAACTGGTCAACACCTATAAAAGAATGAAACTAGCAATGAAGGACCATGTCATACTGTTCAGAATGTATACTATCCAAAATTATACAAACAATAAATTCTGGAGAGGCTGTGGAGAAAAGAGATCCCTTTTATACTGTTGGTGGGACTGCAAACTAGGACTGGAACTATGGAGAAAAGTGTGGAGGTTAGTTAAAAAAAGAAAAAACTGCACACAGAACCTCCATATAACCTAGCAATCCCACTGGTGGGCATACACACCAAGGAAACCAGAATTGAAAGAAACATGTGTACCCCAATGTTCATCACCACACTGTTTATAATAGCCTGGACATGGGTCCAATCTAGATGTCCACTGGGAGACATGTGGATAAGAAATCTTTGGTACATATGCACAATGGAATATTACTCAGCCATTAAAAAGAATTCATTTGAATCCATT
>NW_024080483.1:13465-17199 GCF_014754425.2 Oryx dammah
TCTCCAGGGATCCAGTGGCTTTAGAATTTCCCTGCCAATGCAGGAGACATAGTTTTGATCCTTGGTCTGAGGAGATGGCGCATGCTACCAAAGTAGATAACCCCTTTTTTCCTGAACTACCTAACCTGGGCACCCTAGGGCTTCTGCTTTCCAATAGAAGGGAGTACTATAAGAAGCTAGCTCACTGCAATAAGAGTAGTCCCCATTTATTGCAACTTCAGAAATTTTGTGCACAGCAATGAAGAAAGTGTAGCCATAAATAAATAAATACATCCTAAAATTTATACACAAATACATTCTAAATTTTTTAATTTCTTCCATGTATTATGAATTCCTGTATTTCACTGAAATCCAGATGTTCAACTGTTGAAATATGAAATTCCTATATTTCAAATATGAAAATCAAAGACACTATTCATAAATGAAATACAAATTATCCACAGTTCATGTATAAGTCTTTGGTGTAGATTTTCCTATATGATTCTCTACATTTCACAAAGAAAATATAGATGTCAATTGTATTTGAAAGTTGGAATTCTCTAAAATTCACATTTGAAATTCAGGATGATTATGCTTCCTACTGCAGATGAGGAATTCCCTAATTTTGTATGAAAATCTGGATGTAGATTTTCATAGATGAACAGTGCAAATTGTTTCTCTGCTTTTTAAATTTGTCTTAATTTAGTTATAAGCAATTCGTGATCTGAGCCATAGTCAGCTCTCAGTCCTGTTTTTGCTGATTATATATAGCTTCTCCATCTTTGGCTGCAAACAAAAGAATCAATGTGATGTCGGTCCTGAACATCTGATGATTCCATGTGTAGAGTCTTCTCTTGTGTTGCTGGACCAGGGTGTGTGCTATAAGCTGTGTGTTGTCTTGGCAGAACTCTGTTAGCCTTTGACTGGGTTCCGTTCAGAATCCAATGCCATTTTGTCTGTTACTCCAGGTATCTCTTGAATTTCTACATTTGCATTCCATTCCTCTATGGTGAAAATGACTTCTTTTTTTGGATGGTCTTGTAAGTCTTCAAGCAACTGTTCCACTTCAGCTACTTCAGCATAACTGGCCAGTACACAGATTTAGGTTACTGTGCTATTGAATGGTTTTTCTTGGAAACGAACAGAGATCCTTCTGCTTGTTACATGTCTTGTCATCTGTCACCTTCATCGCTTCATCACCTTTGGAAAGACACACATCCACACATCCACACAGAAACACACACACACACACACACACACACACACAGAGGCAACAAACTCACATATGTAGACACAAACGACAGTTCAAGGCACAGAGAAACAGGCAAACAGGGAACATGCGTGTTTTTGTACCTGAAGAGGCAGTGCTTCATACGAAATATAGAGATTATGATGTTTTTATCAGAAAATCTCCTTTCTGATCTAAAATATGATATAGAGAAGTCCAACAAACTAGATAGAAAACTAGCACCTAACTTGTGATACAGCAAATATAGGACATTACACATTTCATGGAACAAATTCTTTGTTTTGATATATATTTCAGAAATTCAAACACTCTATATGAATAAATGCTGATGTCCAGATTTTCATTTGTGAAATAGAGCCAATTGAAATTTCATACAGGTTCTCCTTATCTTCAGAAAGACATTGCCAAAATTTTCACTTGTGAAATATACAAATTTCCACATTTAATGGTAGAGAATCACCACCCAGATTTTCATACATGAGGTGGAGAGAATTCCACCTTGCATATAAGAAAAACAGCTTCCATATTTTCATGAAGTGAAACAAAAAATGCAATATACCACTTACTAAATCCACCATCACTATTTTTGAATGTAAAAATGTAGGTGATTCTACATTTGAGTTTAGTTCAATTCAGTCTCTGGATCGAGCCTAACTCTTTGTGACCCCATGGACTGCAGCACGCCACACTTCCCTGTCCATCACCCATTCCTAGAGCATACTCAAACTTGTGTCCATCGAGTCGGTGATTCCATCCAACTATCTCATCCTCTCTTGTCCTCTTCTCCTCCTGCAGTCAATGTTTCCAACATCAAGGTCATTTCACATGACTAGGTTATTCACATCACTTGGCCAAATTATTGGAGTTTCACCTTCAGAATCAGTCCTTCCAATGAATATTTACGATTGATTTCCTTTAGCCTCCTTAAGGCCAAGAGACACTTCAGAGTCTTCACCAACAGCACAGATTGAAAGCATCAATTCTTCATCACTCAGCTATCTTTACAGTCCAAATCTCACATCCATACATGACTGCTAGAAAAACTATACCTTTGACCATGTGGACCTTTGTTGGCAAAGCAATGTCTCTGCTTTTCAATATGCTGTTTAGTTTGCTCTTAGCTTTCTTCCAATGAGTACGCTTTAATTTCATGGGGCAGTCAAAATCTGCAGTAATTTTGGAACCCCAAATATAATGGGTTTTGCTCATTCCATTGTTTTTCGATCCCTTTGCTAAACAGTGATTGGATCAGAAGCCATGATCTTAGTTCTCTGAATGTTGAATTTGTAAGCCAGATATTTCACTCTTCTCTTTCATTTTCAGCAAGAGGCTCTTTAGTTCTTCATTTTCTTCCATAAGGCTGATGTCATCTACTTCTTTGAGTTTATTGATATTTCTCCCAGGAGTATTAATTCAAGCTTTAGCTTCATCCAGCCTGCCATTTTGCATATTGTACACTGAATATAATTTTTATAAGCAGGCTGACAATATACAGCCTTGGAATAATCCTTTCCTTATTTGAAAGCAGCCTGTTGCCCCGTAGCCTGTTGCTTCTTGATTTGGATACAGATTTCTCAGGAGGCAGGTCAGGTGGTCTGGTTTTCCCACCACTTTATTTTTTTTTAAACAAATTTTTTTGTGTGTGTGATCCCCACAGTCAAATGTTTCTGTATAAAGAATGAAGCAGAAGTAGATTTCTTTCTTTCTTTTCGTTTTTTCTTTTCTTTCTTTCTTTCTTTTTTCTTTTCTTTCTTTCTTTCTTTTTTTTTTTTTAGATCTCTTGCTTTTCTGATGATCCAATGGATGATGGCAATTTGATCTTTCATTCCTCACACTTTTCTAAATCCAGCTTGAATATGTGCAAATTCATTGTTCAAAAAATTTGAAAGCCTGGATTAGAGAATGCTGAGCAATACTTTTGACCATTTGACATGGGGGCAAATGTGTTGTCGTGGGAACTTTCCTTGGTAATGCCTTTCTTTAGGATTGGACTGAAAACTGAACTTTTCCAGTCCTGTGACAACTGCTGAGTTTTTCAATTTTGCTAACATTTTGAGTGCAGCACTTTCATAGAATCATCTTTTAGACTGAAATAGCTCTAATGGAATTCCATTGACTCCACTAGTTTTCTCCATACTGATGCTTCATAAGGATGGCTTGACTTCACATTCCAAGATATCTGGCTCTAGGTGAGTCATCACACCATCATTGTTATCTGAGTGTTGAAGATTCTCTGTGTATATTTCTAATGTGTATTATTGACACCTTTCTTGATATATTCCATGTCTGTTAGGTCTGTACCTTTTATTTTCTTTATTTTGACCATCTTCGTATGGAATGTTCCCTTGGAATCGCTAATTTTCTTGAAGAGATCTTGTCTTTTCCATTCTATTAATTTCCTTTACTTCTTGCATTGTTCACTGAGGTAGGCTTTCTTATCTATCCTTCCTCTTCTTTGGAACTCTGTATTTAGTTCACTTCAGTTCAGACGCTCAGCTGTATCCGA
>NW_024080483.1:17209-27435 GCF_014754425.2 Oryx dammah
TGTTGACCATCTGGTGGTGTCCATGTGTAGAGTCTTCTCTTGTGTTGTTGGAAGAGGGTGTTTGTTTTGACCATTGTGTTCTCTTGGCAAAACTCTATTAGCCTTTGCCCTGCTTCATTCCGTATTCAAAGGCCAAATGTGCCTGTTTTTTCAGATGTCTCTTGACTTCCTAATTTTGCATTCCAGTCTCTGATAATGAAAAGGACATCTTTTTTGGGGTGTTAGTTTCAAAAGGTCTTGTAGATCTTAACAGAACCATTCAACTTCAGCTTCTTCAACGTTGCTGGTTGGGGCATAGACTTAAATTACTGTGATATTGAATGGTTTGCCTTGGAAATGGACCAATATCATTCTGTTGTTTCTGAGATTGCATCCACGTACTGCATTTCAGACCCTTTTGTTGACCATGATGGCTACTCCATTTCTTCTAAGGGATTCCTGCCCACAGTAGCAGATAAAATACTCATCTGTGTTAAATTAACCCATTCCAGTCCATTTTAGTTCAATGATTCCTAGAATTTCGAAGTTGTTGCCATCTCCTGTTTTAGCACTTCCAATTTGCCTTGATTCATGGACCTAACATTCCAGGTTCCTATGCAATATTTCTCTTTACAGCATTGGATCTTGCCTTTATCACCAGTCACATCCACAACTGGGTATTGTTTTTGCTTTGGCTCCCTTTATTCTTTCTGGCTATTTCTCCCCTGATGTCCAGTAGCATATTGGGCACCTACTGACCTGGGGAGTTCCTCTTTCAGTATCCTATCATTTTGCCTTTTCATCTTGTTCATGGGGTTCTCAAGGCAAGAATACTGAAGTGGTTTGCCACTTTCTTCTCCAGGGACCAAATTCTGTCAGACCTCTCCACCATGGCCCTCCTATCTTGTGTGGACCCAAAGGTATGGCTTAGTTTCATTGAGTTAGACAAGGCTGTGGTCCTAGTGTGATTAGATTGACAGGTTTCTGTGGTGATGGTTTCTGTGTCTGCCCTCTGTATATATCTTTCACTTTCTCCTTTGCTTTAGCTTCCCTTCTTTTCTCAGTAATTTGAAAGGGATATTCAGACACGTATTTTGCCTTTTGCCTTTTTTTTTTTTTTTTCTTGAGGATGGTCTTGGTCACTACCTTTTCTACAATTTCACAAACCTCTGTCTGTAGTTACTCAGGAACTCTTTCTATCAGATATAATCCCTTGGATATTTTTGTCACTTTCACTGTGTAATCATAAGGGGTACGATTTAGGTTCACCATGAATAGTCTAGTGGTTTCCCTACTTTTTTTCAGTTTAAGTCTGAAATTGGCAATATGATTTGAACCATAATAGATTCCAGTCTTATGTTTGCTGACTGTATATAATTTCTCCTTTTCTGGCTGCAAATAAAAGAATAAATCTGATTTTAGCATTGAAAATCTGGTAATGTCCATGTGTAGAGTCTTCTCTGGAGTTCCTGAAAGTGAGTGTTTTCTATAAGCCGTGTGTTCTCTTGGCAAAACTCTATTTCTTTTGAATGGTTTAATGTTGTCTTCCAAGCCAAATTTTCCTGCTATTTCAGGATCTCTTGACTTCTTATCTTTTCATTCCATTCCCCTTCGATGAAAAGGATATCTTTTATAGGTGGAAGTTCTAGAAGATCTTGTAGGTCTTCATAGAACTATACTACTTCAGCTTATTCAGCATTACTATTAGTGGCACAGGCTTGGGTGACTCTAATATTGACTGGTTGGTTTTGGAAATAAACAGAGATCACTCTGTCATTTCGGAGAGTGCCTCGAAGTTCTATGTTTCGGACTGTTTGTTGACTATGATGGCTACTCCGTTTTTTTTTTTCTAAGGGATTCTTGCCCAGAGTAGTAGACGTAATGTTCATCTGAGTTAAAGTCACCCATTCTAGTCCATTTTAATTCACCGATTCCTAAAATGTCAATGCTCACTCTTGGAATCCCCTGTTTGGCCCCTTACAATTCTCCTTAATCCATGCACATAACCTTCCAGGTTCTTATGCAACATTACTCTTTACAGCATCAGACTTCATTCCATCATCAGTCATATCTGCAACTGGGTGCTGCTTTTGATCAAGCTCCATGCCTTCATTCATTTTGTAGTTTCTTCTCCACCGATCTCCAATAGCATATTGGGCACCTGCAATCCTTGGGTGTTCCTCTTTCTGAATGCTATAATTTGTCATTACCTGCTGTTCATGGATTTCTCAAAGCAGGGATACTGAAGAGGTTTTCCATTCCCTTCTCCAGGGGAAACGTTTTGTGAGAATGCTTTACCATGACCGGTCCCTCTTGGGTGGACCTACACGCATTGCTCATATTTTCATTGAGTTAGACAAGGCTATAGACAATGTGATCAGTTTGGTTAGTTTTCTGTAATTATGATTTTCATTTTGATGGATATGGATAAGAGGCTTGTGGAAGCTTCCTAATGGGAGAAACTAACTCAGAGGGGAAGCTGGTTCTTATTCTGATGGAAAGGGGCATGTTCAGTTCTGTTCAGTTTTGTACCTCAGTCATTTTCAAATTTTTGAGCCCCCATGAACTGCAGCAGACCAGGCCTTCCTGTCAGTCACCAACTCACTGAGTTTACTCAACCTTATGTCCGTTGATTCAGTGATGCCATCAAACCATCTCATCTTCCGTTGTCCCTCCTCCTTTGCCTTGATCCTTTCCTATCATCAGGGTCCTTTCCAATGAGTCAGTTCTTCACATCAGGTGGCCAAAGTATTGGAGTCTCATCTTTACTCCCAGTCTTGCAAATAATATTCAGGATTAATGTCCTTTAGGATGGAATGGTTAGATTTCCCCAAGCCATCCTAGAGACTCTCAAGAGCCTTCTCCAACACCACAGTTCAAAATCATTAATTTTCCTGCTCAGCTTTTTTTATACTCCTTCTCTCACTTCCATATATGACTTCTGGATAAACAGCTTTGTCTAGATGCATATCTCATGTGAAATTACTTCACTCAAATTATCATATCTGAAATATGTATAGTTCATATCTTACAAGAAAATGTGTACCCTGGTTTCCACATGTGAAAGGAACAAAAATCCCACTCTTCCATGTACAAGATTCCTCAGCAGTTTTTCTCATGTCAAATATAGAGAATTCACTACTGCATACTGGAGACTCTGCTTGCAGATTTACATATGTGAGATATCGAGAATTCCCTATTTCAGTTAGAAATATCTACATCTAGATGATGAAACATAAAATATACAAAATACCATGTTTGGACAACTTTTTTAGTGTTTATTTTTAACTGAGGGATAATTATTTTACAGAATTTTGTTTAGTATTAAACCTTAACATTCATTTGAGAATAACATATTTCATGCAAGAAAACACGTGGCTTGATTTTTATACATGAAATAATATGCATTCCATAATTAATGTAAATTTTTCTGGGACCCACCTTTTTATGCATGAATTCCACAGAATCCATCAATCATATAGAAAGTGACAACCCAGATTTTCAAAAAGGAAATAAAAACAATTACGTTTTTCATGTAACAAAAGTTGTGCTCAGTTTTGGTCTTGGAAATGTGGAGAAATTCATATTTAATATCGGAAAATGGACACCCAGATTTTCTAATGACATATCCCATAAGGACATGTACACTCCGATTTTCACAATTGAGATGTACAATACTCTGTATTACAGGTAAACATATTGTGCTAAAATTTGGTGCCTGAGTTATTGAATCTCTCATAATTTATGAAGTAAAATAGCCACCTAGACTTTCACAAATGAAATGGAGAGATATCCATAATTCATAAAGAAGCATCAAATTTTCCTAAGGGGATATGGAGAATTCCATATTTCAGTTTCGGAAATCTGATTGACATATGTTAAACAGAGTTGTTGCTGTTTTTCAGTGACCGGCCAGTTCCAACTCTGCAACACCTTGGACAGCAGCACTCCAGGCTTCCCTGCTCTTGCCTGTCAGCACTTTGCTCAGATTTATCTTTGTTGAGTCAAGAGATTCCAGCATGTCCAACCAACTCAACTTCTCTTGCTCTCTTCTTCTGCACTCAGTCTTTCCCACATCAGAGTCAATGTTTCAGGACAAGATAGAGTGTCAATCTTTCTTCCTGAATCCTTTAGCCAAATTATTGGAGTTTGAGCTTCAGCATCAGTCCTTATAATGAACATTTACAGTTAGTTTCTTTTACGATTGACTGGGTTTAACTTCTTGCTGTCCAAGGGAATTTCAATAGTCACCTTCAGCAAGACAGGTTCAGAGCCTCAGTTTTGGCAGTGACTTTATAGTCAAGCTTTCAAATCCATACATCAGCTCAGGTCAGTTCAGTTCATTTTCGCAGTCCTATCCGACTCTCTGTGACCACATAGACCACAGGAGTCCAGGCCTCCCTGTCCATCACCAACTCCTGGAGTCTACCCAAACTCATGCCCATTGAGTCGGTGATGCCATCCAACCATCTCATCCTCTGTCGTCCCATTCTCCTCCTGCCCTCAATCTTTCCCAGCATTGCTTTTTTTTTTTTTTTTTTCCCAGTGAGTCAGCAGTTCTCATCAGGTTGCCAAAGTTTTGGCATTTCAGTTTCAACATCAGTCTTTCAAATTAACACACAGGACTGATCTCCTTAAGATGGACTTTTTGGATCTCCTGTAGTCCAAGGGTTTCTCAAGACTCTTCTCCAGCATCACAGTTCAAAAGCATTAATTATTCTTCTTAGCTTTCTATATAGTCCAACTCTCACATCCATATATGACTACTGACGAAACAATAGCCTTGAGTAGACAAACCTTTGTTGGCAAAGTAATGTCTCTGCATTTTAATAGGCAGTGTAGTTTGCTCATACACTGCAACCTTCCAAAGAGGAAGCATCTTTTAATTTCATGGCTACAGTAACCACCTGCAATGATTTGGACCCACCCTCCACCAACAAAATAAAAAAAATTATAACAATTGTTCCCTGTCTATTTGACATAAAGTGATGGGACCAGATACCATGTTAGTTTTCTGAATGTTGAATTTTAAGCCATTTTTTTCACTCTCTTATTTCACTTTCATCAGGAGACTTTTAGATCTTCGACTTTTTCTCCCATAAGTTTGGTGTCATCTGCATATTTGCATTTATTGATATTTCTTTGTGCAATCTTGATTCCAGCTTCTACTTCAAAAAAAACCTCATGATATATTCTGCATATAAGTTACATAAGCAGGGTGCCAATACAGCCTTAACATACTGTTTCCTACTTGGAACCAGTCTGTTCTTCCATGCCTTGTTCCCACTGTTGCTTACTGACTGCATCCAGATTTCTCAAGAGACAGGTCAGGTGGTTTGATATTCCTATCTCTTGTATAATTTTCCACATTTTTTGTGATCCATAGATTCAAAGTCTTTGGCATAGTCAATAAAGCAGAAATAGATGTTTTTCTGGAACTCTCTTGATTTTCAGAGATTCAGGGAGGTTTGCAATTTGATCTCTAGTTCTTCTGCCTTTTCCAAAACCAGCTTGAACATCTGGAAATTCACGCTTCACATATTGTTGAAGCTTGCCTTGGAGAACTTTGAGTATGACTTTACTAGTGCATGAGATGAAGGCAATTGTGTAGTAGTTTGAGTATTCTTTGTCATTGCCTCTCTTTAAGATTGGAATGAAAATTGACATTTTCCATTCCCGTGGTCATTACTGAGTTTTCCTAATTCTCTAGAACAGTGAGCTCTCTCTCTGTGGCACTGGAGCAGCTAGCAGTCAAGAGGAGATATCTCACCTCCAAGTTAAGGAGCTGCAGCTGAGCTTTGCTGTAGTAGTAGTGAAGAGATATTCCACGTCCAAAGTAAGAGAAACCCCAGTAAGATGGCAAATGCTGAGAGAGAACATTAGAGGGCAAAAACCCTGAATCCACAGGCACAGAAACCTAACCAATCTATCACATGGACCCCTGCATTGTCTAACTCAGTGAAACTAAGCCATGCTGTGTAGGGTCACACAAGATGGACATCTGTACATATCCCCGGGGGAAAAACAAACAAACAAACAGACTAGTTTGCCTACATGGACCTTTGTCCACAAAGTGATGTTTCTACTTTTCAGCACATTGTGCCTATGTTTGTCATAGGTTTTCTTCCTGGGAATGAGAGTCTTTTATTTTCATGGCTGTAATCACTGTCCCCAGTGATTTTGGAGCCCAAGAACACTGTTGCTGTTTCCATTTTTAACGTTTGCATTTGCAAAACTCTGCATTTAGCCTTTGTTCCACATCATTTTGTACCCCAAGCCCAAACTTGCCTGTTACCACACGTATCTCCTGACTTCCAGTTTTTACATCACAGTCAGCTATCATGAATAGGGCATCTATTTTTGGTGTTAAATTAACAAAATTGTGGAGGTTTTCCTAAAAATTATAAATTTCTCTGGTAGCTTCAATGGTAAAGATTTGAAATATAGAAATTTGCCTTGTTTAGGAAAGTCTACATCCAGATTTTTATATAAAATTAGGGAATTCCACATTTCCAGTAGGAAGCATGATCATCCTGAATTTCAAATATGAATTATAGAGAATTCCAACTTTCAAAGAGAATTGGCACCTATATTTTCCTATGTGAAATTTAGAGTATCATATAGTAAAATCTATACCAAGATACTTATATGTGAAATATAGAGAATTTATATTTCATTTAGGAACAATGCCCTTTATTTTTATATTTGAAATATAGAATTTCATATTTCCAGTATTAAATTCAACCTATGGGTATTCAATGAACTACAAGAATTTCATGTTACATGAAAGAAGTTTAAAACTCTAGAATTTATTTATTTATAATTTTTAGAATTTATTTATTTATGGCTGCACTGAGTCTTCATTGCTGTGCACAAAGTTTCTCAAGTTGTAGTAAGGGGGATTACTCTTCATTGCAGTGAGCTAGCTTCTCAAGCAGAAGCTCTAGGGTGCCCAGGTCAGGGAGTTGGGGCAAACAGGGTTATCTACTTTCATAGCATGTGTGATCTCTTCAGACAAAGGATCAAACCCGTATCCCCTGCATTGAGAAGCACATTCTTAAGCCACTGTATCACTGGAGAAGCCCAGCAGGCTTTTTTTTTTTTTTTCTTTCTAAAGTACATTTTTAAAAATTTATTTATATTAATTGGGGGGCTAATTACTTTAAAATATTGTAGTGTGTTTTCCATACATTGGCATGAATCAGCCATAGGTTTACATGTGTTCCTGATGCTGAACTTCCTTCCACCTCCCTCTCCATCCCATCCCTCAGGATCATACAAGTGTATCAGCCCTGAACTCCTTGGCTCATTTTTCAAACCCAAACTGGAGATCTGTTTCACTTATGATAATATATATGTTTCAATGCTATCCTCTCAAATCATCCCACCCTCACCTTCTCTTACAGAGTCTAAAAGACTGTTCTGTACATTTGTGTCTATATCACTGTCTCACATATAGGGTCATTGTTACCATCTTTCTAAATTCCATATATATGCATTAGTGTACTGTATTGGTGTTTTTCATTCTTACTTGCTTCAGTCTGTATAATAGGCTCCAGTTTGATCCAGCTCATAGAACTGATTCAAATGAAAAAAAAAAAAAAAAGAAAGAAAGAAAGAACTGATTCAAATGAATTCTTTTTAATGGCTGAGTAATATTCCATTGTGTTTATGTACCAAAGATTTCTTATCCACATGTCTCCTGATGGACATCTTGGTTGCACCCATGTCCAGGCTATTATGAACAGTGCTGTGATGAACACTGTGTTACATGTGTTTCTTCAGTTCTGGTTTCCTTGGTGTGTATGCCCAGCGGTAGGATTGCTAGGTCATATGGCAGCTCTGTTTCCAGTTTTTTTTTTTTTTTTTTTTTTAACTAATCACACTGTTCTCAACAGTGCCTGTCCTAGTTTGTAGTCCCATCAACAGTGTAAGAGGGTTCCCTTTTCTCCACACCATCTCCAGAATTTATTATTTGTAGAATTTTGATAGTATCCATTCTGAACGGCATGTGATGGCACCTCATTGCTAGGTTCATTCTTTTACACATGGTTGACCAGTTTTCCCAGCACCACATTTTAAGAGATTGTCATTTTTTCCATTGTATATACTTTCCTCCCTCATCAAAAGAGGTTGTCCATAGGTGTGTGTCTTTATCTCTGGGCATTCTATTTTCTTCCATTGATCTATATTTCTGTCTTTGTGCCAGTACCACACTGTCTTGATGATTACAGCTTTGTAGTATAGCTTGAAGTCAAGCAGGTTAATTCCTCCAGGTTTATTCTTCTTTCTCAAGATTGCTTTGGTTATTTGAGGGTTTTGCTATTTCCATACAAATTGTAAAGTTATTTGTTATAGTACTGTGGAAAATACTGTTGGTAGCTTGATAGGGATTGCATTGAGTCTATAGATTGCTTTAGGTTGTATACTCATTTTCACTATATTGATACTTCCGATCCATGAACGTTGTCGGGAGCCACGTTAGGCATTACTGACAAAATGGAGGCACGGCCCTAAACCCCCTCCCTTTGTTCATAGGCACGGACCCAGAATGAAGGAGTTAGGCTTTGTGATTCTGACTTGTTTTTTCCTTTCCTCGACTGAGTTGACTGAAGAGAATATTAAGGTGCTTATTGTTTTTCAGAGGAACATGAGCAGGCCTTCTTCAGCTGCGCTCAAAGAATAATTCATAAAGTTAATCACTGACATTTGTTCAAGGACTTTTGCAAAAGACTGTTCCAGGATGAGCATTCAGGCCACAGCTTGAGGCCACGGGAGGGATTGCTATATGAAGCCCATTTTTGAAAAAAGTGTTTATTGCAAAGGATTTGCTGAATTTAGGGCTTAAGAATAATTAAAATAGTTAGAAGCTAAAGATTTAAAGATTTCTGTAATGTTAGCATAGTCTAACATAGCTCATAGAAATTAGGGATTTTAGAGATATTATTAGGTCTTCCCTGGTGGCTCAGAGGTTAAAGTGTCTGTCTCCAATGAGGGAGACCTGGGTTTGATCCCTGGGTCGGGAAGATCGCCTGGAGAAAGAAATGGCAACCCACTCTAGTATTCTTACCTGGAGAATCCCATGGATGGAGGAGCCTGGTGGGCTACAGTCCATGGGGTCGCAAAGAGTTGGACACGATTGAGTGACATAACTAACTAGAGATATTATTAGCTAGAAGCCCTTTCTAAGAAATAGTGAGATTAGGATAGTAGGGGCAAACAGGACTTAGAAAAATAAGAAATAAACTGAGGAATGTTGTATGCAGCCCAGACATTAACATGGTTTGCAGTGTATTCACGAGGATACATGAGAACAGCAGATAAGAGAACTGCTGAAGAAGGAACTCCTTTTGAAGGGCAAAAATGATTTTTGGAGAAAAAGAAATCTGGGTCAATGGGAACTAAAAATATCAATCCTCTGGCCTTAGGCTTTTGTAAAAGTATAAAAGAGAATCATAAGCTTGAAATAAACAGGCAGTCCAAGAAAAATGAGAGGCTGCCTCAGTTTCTCACCGACACCGCTCACACTTTCTGGTTGAATCCCTGCCTGCTGGAGCTGGACTCCGGCAGAACATGGTATATTTCTCCATCTATTTATGACCTCTTTGATTTCTTTCATCAGTGTTTTATAGTTTTCTATATATAGGCCTTTTGTTTCCTTAGGTAGATTTATCCCTAAATATTTTCTTCTTTTCATTACAATGGTGAATGGGAATGTTTCCTTATTGCTTTCTGTTTTCTAACTGTTAGTATATATAGGTATGTAAGAAACTTCTGGGTGTTAATTTTATATCCTGAAACTTTACTACCTTCACTGCTTAGTTATAGTAAATTTCTGGTGGAGTCTTTAGGGTTTTCTGTGGATAGAATCATGATATCAGTAAATAGTGAGACTTTTAATTCTTCTTTTTGCAATCTGGATTCCTTTTATTTCTTTTTCTTCTCTGATTGCTATGGCTTAAATTTCCAAAACTATGTTGAATAGTAGTGGTGAGAGTGGGCACTGTTTTCTTGTTCTTGACTTTAGGGGAGGATGCTTTCAATTTTTCACCATTGAGGATCATCTTTTCTGTTGGTTTGTCATATATAGCTTTTATTATATTGAGGTATGTTCTTTCTATTCCTTCTTTCTGGAGGGTTTTTATTAATTGATGTTGAATTTTGTCAAAAGTCTTCTCTGCATCTATTGAGATAATCATATGGTTTTTATCTTTCTATTTGTTAATTTGGTGTATTACATTGATTGA
>NW_024080483.1:27445-29878 GCF_014754425.2 Oryx dammah
GGGGCAACCCAAGACGGGCAAGTCATGGTGGAGAGGTCTGACAGAATGTGGTCCACCGGAGAAGGGAACGGCAAACCACTTCAGTATTCTTGCCTTGAGAACCCCATGAACAGTATGAAAAGGAAAAATAATAGGATACTGAAAGAGGAACTCTCCAGGTATTAGGTGCCAAAAATGCTACTGGAATCAGTGGAGAGATAACTCTAGAAGAATGAAGGGATAGAGCCAAAGCAAAAACAATACACAGCTGTGGATGTGACCGGTGAAAGAAGCAAGGACCGATGCTGTAAAGAGCAATATTGCATCAGTTTAGTTCAGTCGCTCAGTCGTGTCCGACTCTTTGTGACCCCATGAATCGCAGCATGCGAGGCCTCCCTGTCCATCACCATCTCCTGGAGTTCACTCAGACTCACGTGAATTGAGTCAGTGATGCCATCCAGCCATCTCATTTCTACTGTTTCCCCATCAATTCCCCATGAAGTGATGGGACCAGATGCCATGATCTTCGTTTTCTGAATGTTGAGCTTTAAGCCAACTTTTTCACTCTCCTCTTTCACTTTCGTCAAGAACTAACCGATAACAAAAAACACTCTTAGGAATCAAAAAACCCATGGATGGAATCTCTAATTCTCTTCCACGTTAGACCTTGTTTTCCCCCTTCCCAAGAGTATCAGACAGAGAGTTAAAATAGAAGCATTATGTACTTACTACATAATATCTTAAATGTCCAAGTCCTACCACACTGCTAAGATGATGACAATACAGGACTTCTGGCTTCAACTCTGTGTGACAATCATCATATAAGAATTTTACAAATATTTGACATGCACTGATAGTGTAAATCTATAAAGCCAAAAGCCTTGAGACCTGATTCAAAGAGGAAAACTGTGTACTCCATGTCCTCAGTTTTATGGGACTTTCACATGCATTCATACATTTCCACAATCCTCAACCTTTATCTGAGGCCAAAACCTGACATTAAGAGGAGAAGAATAGTTTGTTCACACAGAGGGAAAGTGGAAACATCAAAATGGATACAGTCTCCTACATACTTCCATGCTCAGTAATAGAACCCCTTGTAAGCATTCCTAAGGGCAACTAGGAGAAAAAACTCAAAGATGCTTCTCCCTGGATTAGAGAGTTTGATTGAGAAGCTATAAGTTTAACTCTCACTTCATCCTTAAAATCACATACCATCCCTGTTAACACTTGAGAAGATAGGCAGCTCTAGCAGAAGTTTACAGACAATGCCTGTTTCTGCCTAAGGCTAAGGTTGTAGATCCAAGTGACAGATGGGATAAGGTTTCCATCTCCTGATACCATATGACACCGCAGGTGTTCTCCTTCTCTAGGAAGCTTAAAAAGACATTGTGGGAAGTACAATATCAGGAAGGAAAGCAAGGAAACTGACAAGAGAGGTGTTCTTTTAATTGTCCTGAATCTCACTTATCATTCAATTTCCAATGACAGACATTATATGCAATCCGAATCATCTCCTAAGCATGCCAGTCCTAATTTTTTGATGTTCAGTCACTCAGACTTGTCAGACTCTTGTGACTTCATGTATAGCAAGAACCCTGGGCTTGACTACCCTTCAAATATCCCAGATTTTTATTCAAACCCAAAGCCTTTGAGTCAGTGGTGCTTTGCAGCCATCTTGCCCTCTGTTGTTCCCTTCTTTTCTTGCACCAGTTTTTCCCAGTATCAGTTTCCTCCCAGCGATTTTGCTCTTGGCCTCAGGAGAGCAATATATTGGCTCTTCATGTGCAGCATGAGTCCTTCTGAAAATACTCAGAAATGATTCCCTTCATGCTTTACTTGTTTGAACTCCATGCTCACCATAGATCTCTCATACGTCTTCTCCAACCCTACTGTTGTAAAGCGTCATATTTTGGCAGTCAGATCTTGTGTTCCTGCTCAATCCTCCATACGTTACTCCTGAAATTAAACTTTGACTATTCAGGTCTTGTTCAATAATCTCTCAGTTTTGTAATATGGTTGCTGGTTTGTTCATAGATTTTCATCCAAGGGGCATGGCTGCAGTCACATCAAGCAGTCATAGCAGAGGTTAAGAAAGTGAAACTTGCCACTAATTCAACTGTATCCCATTGAAATATCTCAAATTGATGGGAACAAATTCCATGGTTTGTGTGTGTGTTTGTTTGTTTTTGTATTGAGTTTTAATACAGCTTTTTCAATCTCCCCTTTCACCTTCATCAGAAGGCTCTCTAGTTCCTAGTGTTTTTCAGCCATTTGTGTGTTGTCATCTTATAACTAAAGTTATTCATACTTCTCAGAGTAATTTTGTTTCCAGGTTTAATTTCTTTCAGCAAGTTACTTTCCATGAGTTACTCTGAACAAAAGTCAAATAAGCTGGATGACAATATATGGCCTTGATGTATTTCCTTCCCTATTTTGCCTAGAGAATCCCAT
>NW_024080484.1:0-5612 GCF_014754425.2 Oryx dammah
CCTTCGTTACTTTTAGGACTTCCCTGGTGGTTCAGATGGTAAAGCATCTGTCTACAATGCAGGACACCCGGGTTTGATCCCTGGGTTGTGAAGGCCCCCTGAAGAAGGAAATGGCAACCCACTCCAGGACTATTGCCTGGAAAATCCCATGGACAGAGGAGCCTGGTAGTCTACAGCCCATGGGGTCATAAAGAGTCAGACACGACTGAGCGACTTCACTTCACTTCACTTCTTTACTTTTAAAAACTGACAAATTAGTGAAGTGAAGGACACAAGTGTAGAGTCTGAATTTATTCTGTCTAACTTAGCTCTTCATTTGTCTTTTTTTTTTTTTTTTTGCTTTGTTTATACACACTAAACAGTCTTGGGTACACATTTTTCTTGACATGCACTATGATGCTTAACCTGTCACTTGCACAACTTAGCCAAGGACTGATTTTCTTTCTTCACATGAAGAAAAATGATTAAAATTGTGGAGTATTGTTAACATTCCTCAAGAGGCTTTTTTAGTTCCTCTTCACTTGCTGGCATAAGGGTGATTTAATGCATATCTGAGATTATTGATATTTCTCCCAGCAGTCTTGACTCCAGCTTGTGTTTCTTCCAGTCCAGCGTTTCTCATGATGTGTTCTGCATATAAGTTAAATAAGCAGGGTGACATTATACAGCCTTGACGTACTCCTTTTCTTATTTGGAACCAGTCTGTTGTTCTATGTCCAGTTCTAACTGTTGCTTCCTGACCTGCATACAGATTTCTCAAGATGCAAGTCAGGTGGTCTGATATTCCCATCTCTTTCAGAATTTTCCTATATGATCCACACAGTGAAAGGCTTGGGCATAGTCAATAAAGAAAAAATAGATGTTCTTCTGGAATTTTCTTGCTTTTTCCAAGATCCAGCAGATGTTGGCAATTTGATCTCTGGTTCCTCTGCCTTTTCTAAAACCAGCTTGAACATCAGGAAGTTCACTGTTCACATATTGTTGAAGCCTGGCTTGGATAATTTTGAGCATAACTTTACTAGCATGTGAGATGAGTGCAATTGTGCAGTAGTTTGAGCATTCTTTGACATTGTCTTTCTTTGGTATTGGCATGAAAACTGACCTTTTCCAGTCCTGTGGTCACTGCTGAGTTTTCCAAATTTGCTGGTATGTTGAGTGCAGCATTTTCATAGCATCATCTTTCAGGATTTGAAATAGCTCAATTGGAATTCCACCATCTCCACTAGCTTTGTTCATAGTGATGCCTTTATAAGGCCCACTTGACTTCACATTCCAGGATGTCTGGCTCTAGATGAGTGATCACATCATCACAGTTATCTGGGTAGTGAAGATATTTAGAGTGAAAAAATTGGCTTAAAGCTCAACATTCAGAAAACACAGACCATGGCATCTGGTCCCATCACTTCATGGGAAATAGATGGGGAAACAATGGAAACAGTGTCAGATTTTTTTTTTTTGGGGGGGGGGCTCCGATTCACTGCAGATGGTGATTGCAGTCATGAAATTAAAAGACGCTCCCCTTATGACCCATCAATCCCACTGCTGAGCATACACACCAAGGAAACCTGAATTGAAAGAGACACATGTACCCCAATATGCATCACAGCACTGTTTATAATAGCCAAGACATGGAAACAACCTAGATGTCCATCAGCAGATGAATGGCTAAGAAAGCTGTGGTACACATACACAATGGAGTATTACTCAGCCATTAAAAATAATACATTTGAACCAGTTCTAATGAGATGGATGAAACTGGAGCCGATTATACAGAGTGAAGTAAGCCAGAAAGAAAAACACCAATACGGTATACTAACACATATATATGCAATTTAGAAAGATGGTAATGATGACCGTGTATGCGAGACAGCAAAAGAGACACAGATGTGTAGAGTGGACTTTTGGACTCTGAGGGAGAGGGAAAGGGTGGGATGATTTGGGGGAATGCCATTGAAACATGTATACTATCATGTAAGAAATGAATGGCCAGTCTATGTTCGATGCAGGATACAGGATGCTTGGGGCTGGTGCATGGGGATGACCCAGAGATATGATATGGGGTGGGAAGTGGGAGGGGCATCATGTTTGGGAACTCATGTACACCCGTGGTGGATTCATGTCAATGTGTGGAAAACCAATACAGTATTGTAAAGTAAAACAAAATAAAAATAATTTAAAAAATAATTTAAAAAAAAAAGAAGTTTACTCCTTGGAGGAAAAGTCATGATCAACCTAGATAGCATATTCAAAAGTAGAGACATTACTTTGCTGACTAAGGTCCGTCTAGTCAAGGCTATGTTTTTGTTCCCCCCCCCCCTGTGGTCATGTATGGATGTGAGAGTTGGACTTTGAAGAAGGCTGAGCAACAAAGAATTAACTCTTTTGAACTTTGGTGTTGGAGAAGACTCTTGAGAGTCCCTTGGACTGCAAGGAGATCCAACCAATCCAGTAAGAAGAAGATGGGCCCTGGGATTTCTTTGGAAGGAGTGATGCTAAAGCTGACACTCCAGTACTTTGGCCTCCTCATGCAAAGAGTTGACTCATTGTAAAAGACTCTGATGCTGGGAGGGATTGGGGGCAAGAGGATAAGGGAATGACAGAGGATGAGATGGCTGGATGCCATCACTGACTTGATGGACGTGAGTCTGAGTGAACTCCGGGAGTTGGTGATGGACAGGGAGGCCTTGTGTGCTGTGATTCATGGGGTCACAAAGAGTCAGACACGACTGAGTGACTGAACTGAACTGATAGTTAACTTACAACATTGTGTTTGTTTCTGCTTCACAGCCAAAAAAAAAAAAAATCAGTTTTAGTAAATATAGTTGAGCGTCCTTTTTGAGCAGTCTTCCCATCTCTCTCTTGGACTTCCTATCCTACCACACAACCCACTCAGCTGGAGCAATCCATAGCACTAGCTACCTACTGCATGCTTGATATGTAACATACATCAGTGCAATTTGTTCAATTCACTCCGTTCTCTCCTTCCCACACTGTGTCTACAAGTCTGTTTTCTATGACTACATCTCTTCCACCCATCTCTTTGTCCACCCTTCAAATGAGTTCTTCAGCAATTGTTTTCTAGATTCCACTTATAAGCATTAATATGCAATGTTGGTCTTTCTTTCTTTCTTTTTTTTAATTATTTCACTGTGTAATAAGCTCTAGATTCATCTGCACCTCTACAAATAATCCGACTTTATTCCTTTTTATTAGTGACTAATTTTCCATCCTATATATGTACCATAACTTCTTATCCATTCTCATTCGATGGACACTGAGGTTGTTTCCCTTTATTGGCTACTCTAAAAGGTGTTGTGATGTTTACTGGCATACATATCTATTTTTCATTAAGGTTTTTCTTTTTTTTGTGTATATCCCAAATAGTGGGAATGTTGGGTTAAATGGTAGTTTTATACCTGGTTATCTATAGAACTTCCATAGAGCTTGGCTTTGTGGCAGTATTCATTTATATTCCTAACAACAGTGCAAGAGGGCAGGAAGATGCTCTTTCCTCCACACCATTTCCTTCATATATTATTATACAATCACACACACACACACACACACACACATTTACTTCTTTTTTGTTTGCCACAAAACTCAATTGCTGCATGTGGAATCAAATTCCATGACCAAGGATCAAACCTGGGACCCCTGCATGGGATCATGGTGTCTTAGCCACTGGACCAGCAGGGCAGTCCCTTGTTGTAGGTTTTTTTTCTTTTTTTGAAGAAGATTTTTAGTTGTGCAAGGTGATACAGCATTGTTGTTTTGATTCGTGTGCCTTTATTAAGTTGAAGTAGTTTTTGCTATGTTCAGTTTTTGGAGAGTTGCTATCACAAACACTTGTTGGATTATATCAATTTTTTTTCATAATCTATTGAGGTGATCACACTGTTTCAATCCTTCATCATGCATTGCTATGCAGCTACTGAAGAATGTTTCCATATGTGGGATAAATCCTCCACTTAATAATCATGTTCAATCATTTTAAAGTATTGGTGGATATTTTTGCTCATATTTTCCTAAGGATGTTTGCCTCTCTTCATCTATGTGATATTGGTCTTTAACTTTCTTTTTCTGTGTTGTCTCAGTGTTGGTATCACGGTGATGGTGACCTTGTACCCTGTGTTTGTGGGGTTTACTTCCAATCTAGAATTTTGGAGGAATTTAAGAAGTTCATATGTTAGCAGTTCTCTGACTGGTTCATAAAATTTGCATGTAAACCTATCTGGCTTTTTGTCCACTGGAAAATTTTCCTCACTGTTTCAATATTAGTGTTTGCAATTGCTCTATTAATATTTTGTGTTTCTTCTTAGTTGAATTTCTGAGCATTTGTCCATGGATTTCAGGTTCTAAATTTTATTGACTTATAACTGTTTGCTGTACTATCTATCTTATGATTTTTTGTTATTTCTGTGGTATCAGTTATAATGCCATCCTTTGCCATGTCAAATTTGATTGATTTGTCTTTTTTTAAATAAATTTCGACCATGATTCATCTATTTTGTTTATCCTCTCCAAGAGACTGCTTTTGGTGTTACTGATTTTGACTAATTTTTCATCATTTCTTTTCTTTAATTTCTGCTCTGATTTTTATCATTTTTTTTAAACCTTCTATTCACATTTGGGAATTTTTCTTCTTTTTCTAAATGCTTTTGATTTAAAGTTATGTTGATTAATTGAGATGTTGTTCCGTTCTGTTCAGTCACTCAGTCGTATCACAGCATACCAGGCCTGCCTGTCCAACACCAACTCCCAGACTTCACTCAAACTCATCCATCGACACCAACTCCCAGACGTCACTCAAACTCATATCCATCAAGTTGGTGATCCCATCTAGCCACTTCATCCTCTGTCTTCTTCTTCTACTTCTGCTCCCAACCCCTCCCTCCCAGCACTGGGGTCTTTTTCAATGAGTCAACTCTTCGGATGAGGTGGCCAAAGTATTGTAGTTTCAGCTTCAGCATCAGTCCTTCCAGTGAACATCCAGGACTGATCTCCTTTAAGATGAACTGGATGGATCTCCTTGCAGTCCAAGGGAATCTCGAGAGTCATCTCCAACATCACAATTCAAAAGCATCAATTCTTCAGTGCTCAGCTTTCTTCACAGTCCACCTATCATATCCATACATGACCACTGGAAAAATCATAGCCTAGATGAGATGGAGCTTTGTTGGCAAAGTTATATCTCTGCTTTTCAATATACGATTTAGGTTGGTCAAAACTTTCCTTCCAAGGAGTAAGCATCTTTTAATTTCATGGCTTCAATCAACATCTGCAGTGATTTTGGAGTCCCAAAAAATACGGTCTGACACTATTTCCACTTTTTTCCCCATCTATTTGCCATGAAGTGATGGCATCAGATGGCATGAGCTTTCTTTTCTGAATGTTGAGCTTTAAGCCAACTTTTTCACTCTCCACTTTCACTTTCAAAAAGAGGCTTTTTATTTCCTCTTCACTTTCTGCCATAAGGGTGTTGTCATCTGCATATCTGATGTTACTGATATTTAACCTGGCAATCTTGATTCCTGCTTCTGCTTCTTCCAGCCCAGTATTTCTCATGAGGTACCCTGTGTATAAGTTAAATAAGCAGGGTGACATTATACAGA
>NW_024080484.1:5622-18416 GCF_014754425.2 Oryx dammah
AAAAAAAAAATAGATTGATACAATTACCATTATTTTAAATTTACCAAGGCTTGATTTGAAATTCAGTTTGTGATTTATTTTGGTGATACTTCATTTTGAATTCAGAAAAAATGTATATTCTGCTGTGTTCAAGTGAAATGTCCTATAAATAGAAATTAACTTTGTCATGGCTCTTGTGCCTCTTGAACGCTTGTGTTTCTTTTTTTTTTTTGTGTGTGTGTGTGTGTGTGTTTCTTTTTAAACTTCATTTTTAAATTGGAGGATAATTTGTTTCCAACATTATGTTGGCTTCAGCAGTACAACAGTGTGTATTACCCTACGTAGACCAATGCCCGTTTTTTATTTTTAACTATTTGTTATTTATTTTTCTATGCCCCTCAGAAATATTTCTCGTTTTTACTCCATTGTATTTCTCGAATGTGTTTTATCGTCTTTTCTACTATAGCTTCCAAGTCTTTTTCAGGGAGCCTGCCCATTTTTTCTTTCACTATGTTTTGAGTTTTTACCACGTTCCTTTGCACACAACATAGTTCTTTGTCTCCCATGAATCTGTTCTCAGTGCTGACACCTGAAAAGATCAGGCCCAACTTATGCTAAGAGAGCCACAGTAAGAGATGACATAGTAAGAGACTGAGGAGATTAAAAAAATAATAATAAGAAGAAAAATGGCAAAAAAAAAAAATTAAAGTTACCACAAACAATAAGCATTACAGAGATGACAACAGTTTAATAAAGGAAAGCAATGAAGTAAATCTCAAGGTAAAAAACAACATCAGAGCAGAGTGTCAACTGAGGAATAAAGAATACGGTTCTGAAAAGATTAGATACAGCTCCCACAAAATAACAGATAATCACAGTTAATATTGACATGCACACCTGTTTAAAAAAATGAGATACAACAACAACAAAAGGCACTGAAAATAGGAAATCAAAGTCAAAGTAGAAATAGTTTAAAAAAATAAATAAAAATATGGTTGAAATAATCTTAAAGGACCAAATCAACGTGTAGTAACAAAGTAGCCTACAACAGAGAAAAATAGTGCACCAACAACACAATAATTCAATGCAACAAAAGAATAAAATGTATTTCCTAGTGTCTCATCCGTCAATGCCCTAGGCCCGAACAGGAGCCAGGGGACAACTACACCTCTTTGGGAAGCTCTCCAAGATGGAGAGACCTGGACTCTGAATCTAAGGACAGCTCTGACTCAAAAGTCCTATAATTCCTGTGGATTCTAACAGCTTCCTGAGCCTGGGTATTTTCTTTTGTTTGGCCTCTTTTCATCTTTTGATGTATTCCATAGATACAGGGTCTTGTGTCATTAACCTTGCATATTTAATCTTCCATTCATTTTCCTTAATGGCTCATCCCTGGGCCTCATGTGTAATTTTTATCCTTCCTCACATGTGGTCAACAAAGGAGTCTGCCCTGAGAAACTTATGGGGCACTGGTGTCTTCCTTGGTGAGCACAGGATGTGGTACAACTGCTTGGAGTGCTGGAACCCTGGTGGTGCCATTTATGAATAGGAGCCATCAGCCAGGGGCCCAAGAGATTTGGCCTTAGTGGGATGCTTTTCTAGCCTGGTTGCAGGCACATTTAGTGGTACTTCTGGCTGGTCTTTCTCTATCACCTTGTAGTATGTGTTAACAGGCAGGAAGAGAATGGGCTACAAAGGTATCTCTACCTCCTGAGTGTGACACAGCAGTAAGGTCCTCCCTCTTTGGCAGTTTGGGAATTCTCAAAAGGCATTTTCTGCTACACAACTACTTGAATGTACTCTGTCAGGCCGTTTCCACATAATCAACAGCAGTCCTCTCCCAGGATGGCTGTCTAAATCCCATGTCGAGCTTCCAGATCCCATGTACACTGGCTGAGCTGCATTGCAGTTTGGACCATATAGGGCCACAACACACATTCTGTGTGAATCTCACTTTATCCAAATTATATTTCATCAGCTGTTTTTCCTTGATTCCTTGTAGTCCAAAGTAATTTGCCCTTTAGTGAAGGGGCTTGCCTCATTCTGGAAATCTCTTTCCTGCTTCTCCATCTCCCACCACAAGGCACAGGTTTTGTCTTGCTTCCTCTTATCCTCCTTCTCCCATCTTAATTCTTTTCCACCTAGGTATCCTTAAAACCCACATGGGACACCGTGGTGACCAGGGTCTTCTCCTAGTAGTTATCTGAAGCTCTTGGAGAACTATTGTCCATGTAGAAATATTATCTGTGATCCATTCATTGACAGAGATGCATTTCATATCCTCATACATGTCAGCCTTCTTGAAACTTCCCAGGATTGCCTGGCAAGCTCGAATATTCTTTTTTTTTTTTTTCTTGAGAGTAAAACAGAAATATTAGTTGAGATGAATTAATCTGTTTGGTAGGAGGTTGCACATATACACGCATAACTGGTACTATTTTGACTTCCAACATGCAGTCAAGCACATTGTGTTGTTGGTATTGTTTTTCTTTCCCCCTTGGAAACGTCTCTTAATGAGGAATTGTCATCAGCATGAAGAAATGTAGAACTTTCCACATAAAATATAATAACATAATAGGGCTCAAAAAGTCAACACTTGAATATATCTAGCTATTGTTTTGAACATTCCTGACATTTTCCTAGAGTACAGATGTCTGATTTTGGATCTCGAAGTTTAACTCCATTCTGTGGGTGTCAAGGTCAGAAACTGTCATGGACATAATGTAATTCTTGTAGAATAAGATGGAAAATTCATAGAAAATTACCAGTTGGTATGTTACTACTTGATCAAGAGAGAAAAGAACAGCAACAATAGCCAAAAAGTAAAATAACAAACAAACAGTAATGTGTAGTGTTTTAATCATAAGAGTTGCATATGAATTGATATTTGTATCAGAGGAAAACCAAGGGGATAACATACAATAATCTATATCTGCTTAATTGTCTCTGGTAATAACTTGGATACTGTGACTCACACAGTAAATAAATAAGTAAATAAATAAATAAATAAATTTGGAAAACTCTTAGAAATAAGAATATCAGAATTCCTTACCTGTCTCCTGGGAAACATGTATACTAGTAAAGGTGCAACAGTTTGAATTGGACATGGGATGATGGACTGGTTTATAATCGAGAAAGGAATAAGTCAAAGCTATATATTGTTTCCCTGTTTATTTAACTTCTGTGCAGAGAATATCATGATAAAATGAAATCCTAGATGAGGCGCAAGCTAGAAACAAAATTTACGTGGGAGATATGAATAAACTTAGTTATCCCAATGACAACACCCAAATGACAAAAGAGCAATAGGACTTAATGTGCCTCTTGATGAAGGTATTATCGGTTTTAAGAATACACATCTGAAATGAGACAGTCCTACATAAAAGACGAAATTCTCAGTTTCATATATGAAAACTTATATGCAGATTTCAGGATGTGAAATAAAAAATTCTCTATTATTCACATATACAAATCTGGGGACAGAGTTTCCAACTTGAAGTATGGAATTTTCTGTTCATCCCACATGAAAGTATGGACACAAAATTTTCTGCGTTTATTGTGGTATTTTTCACATTAGAATTATGAAAATCTGGCTATATATTCTTTGACAGGAAATAAGAAAATATTTATTTCACATATCAAAACATGGTCACAGGTTTTCTCACATGAAATATGGATTTTTTTTCATATTTCTCATTCTAAAATCTTTGTGCTGTCTTTCCTTCATGAAATACTGTATAGTGTCTATTTAACATTTGAAAAACTTTTTAAATTTTCCTACAAGAAATATTGAATTTGCCCACAGATTTTCATGCTCGAGCCATGAAATTCTCTATATTTTCATCAAGAAAGTTTGAATGAAGGACTTCTGTTATGAGATTTGGAATTCTGTGTATTTCACATTCAAAAATCTTGGAAGAAATATTCTCATATGAAATACAAAATCTCGATTATTCATATATGATTTTTTCCAGATTTCTATACATGAAATAGAGAATTTTCAAGGATTCAGAGATTAAGATTTGAACTAAATGGTCAAATATTGAACAGCTATATTTCATGTATTTCCTGTATAACAAACAGAGTTCTCTGTATTTCTTTGATGAAAGTCTGTGTGAAAATTTCCTTACGTGAAATGGTGCATTAATATATTTTACACATGTAAAATCTAAACCCTTATGATTATACAATGGAAGTGATAAATACATTCAGGAGATTCTATCTGATAGAATGCCTGAAGACCAATGGGTGGAGGTTTGTGATATTGTACAGGAAGCAATGATCAAGACATTCTCCATGAAAAAATAAAAATGTGAAATGGCAAAGTGACGAGGTCTTACAAAGAACAGAGAAGAGGAAAGAAGCTAAATGAAAAGGGAAAACTATACACATTGAATGAAGAGTCCCAACGAATAACAAGGAGAGAAAGAACCTTCCTCAGTTATCAATATGAAAAAAAAAAAAAAAGCCAGTGGAAATAAATACAATGGGAGAGTCTACAGATCTCTTCAAGGAAATCGGGAATACCAAGGGAAAATGTCACGCAAACAGGAGCACAATAAAGAAGAGAAATTGTACAGACTTAACAGAAGCTATTAAGAGACGTGACAGGAATACACAAACTATCTACAAAAGATCTTCATGACCCAGTTAAGCACGATGGTGTGATCACTCACCTAGAGTCAAATGTCCTGGAATGAGAAGTCAAGTGGGACTTAGGAAGCATAACTACAAACAAAGCTAGTGGAGGTGATGGAATTCAGTTGAGCTATTTCAAATTGTAAAAGATGATGCTGTGAATGTGCTGCCCTCCATATGCCAGAAAATTTGGAAGACTCAACTGTGGCCAGAGGACTGGAAAATATCAGTTTTCATTTCATCTGCAAAAAAAAAAAAAAAAAAAAGGCAATCCGAAGAATGTGCAAACTATTGTTTAAATGCACACATCTCTCACAGTTGCAAAGTACTGCTCAAAATTCCCGAAGCCAGGCTTCAAGAGAATGTGAACCATGAGCTTTCAGATGTTGAAGTTCAATTTAGAAAGGTCAGAGGAATCCAAGATCAAGTTGCCAACACCTGGTGGGTCTCAAAAAAGCAAGAGAACACCAAGAAAGCATCTACTACTACTTGACTATGCCAAAGACTCTGACTGTGTAGATCACAACAAAATGTGGAAAATTATTCAAAACATGGGACTACTGGAGCATGTTACATGCCTCCCGAGAAATCTGTATGTGGGCAAGAAGCAACAGTATGAAAAGGACATGGAACAACTGACTGGTTCCCAGTTGGGAAAGGAGTATGTCAAGGCAGTATATTGTCAACCTCTTTATTGAACTTACATATAGAGATCATCATACAAAATTCCACACTGGGTGAAACAGCGTTTGCAATCAAGGTTGCTGGGAGAAATGTCAGTAACCTCAGGTATGCAGATGACATGATTCATATGGCAGAATATGAAAAGAACTACAGAGACTCCTGAGGAAAGTGAAAAAAGGAGAGTCAAAAATGTGACTGAAAGCTCAACATTCAAATGAGAATCATTGCATCCGGTCCCATCACTTCAAGGCATTAATATGGGGAAACAATGGAAACAGTGAGCATCTTTATTTGGGAGGATTCCAAAATCACTGAAGATGGTGACTCTTGTCATGAAATTAAAATATGCTTTCTCATAGAAGGAAAGTTATGACCAAGCTAGACAGCATATTATAAAGCAGACAAAGTTTAGCCAAGTCAAAGCTATATACAGAGGTTAGAATTGGATTATTAAGAAAGTTGACCTTCAAAGGGTAAATGCTTTTGAAATGTGGTATTGGAGAAAAGCTCTTCAGAGTCCCTTGGAGTTCAAGGAGATGAAAGGGGTCAATTCTAAAGGAAATCAGTCTTGAATATTGTTTGGATGGGCTGATGCTGATACTGGAACTTGAATAATTTGGCCACCCAATGTGAAGGAGTGACTCACTGGGAAAGAGCCTGATGCTGACAAAGATTGAAGGCTGGAGGAGAGTAAGAAGACAGAAGATGAAATACTTGGATAGCATCACTGACTCGATGGGCATGGGTTTGAGCAGGCTCTCTGTGTTGGTAATGGAAATGGAAGCCTGGCATGTTGCAGTCCATGGCATCAGAAAGAATTAGACACGACTGAGTGACTTAATAGAACTCACCTTAAGTACTTAGGTTCTCAGCTAAAGGAAAATGGTAAAGAACTCTCTTACCATCAGCTGATAATCCTCACATTTCCTAATGCTTCCTAAGATTTCCACTCTTTCCTCAGAGATTCAGCCAGGATTAATGCTTATTTTATCTTATATGTGTAAAGATTCCTTGGAAATAATAGAAGGGGTATACTTTACAGAAAGTGGTAGAAGAAAGTAAGTGCATCAGGAAGGCAGCATAACATTCTCAAAAGGATACAGTACTCTCCTTTAATTATTCCCACTGATTTCCTTCTAAATCCTGAGGGTAAGACCTGAACAATCCTGAGGACTGCTCTTTGCAAAGGACGATGACCAAGACATTGCTGCCTGTTGCTTTAGTGATGACACAAAGCAAGCCCATCATGGTAATCATGCCTCCGTTAACCACCCCTAACCAAGACCATAGGCTGCAGTAGCCATTGGGGAGCTTAGAAGATCACAAGGTCTCCCACAATGGTTGGAGCCACCTGGGCCTTTAGCACAGAGGGTTGGCCAGATGTGATGAGGTCACCTTACTCATGATAAAAGTTCTCATCTATAGCCACCAGTCTACTGCCAGCCCTCTGGATTTGTGAGAACCCCAAAACCCCAATTATAGCTTGCAAAGTATATAAGTGTGAGTAGAGTATAATTGTCCCCCAAAGTAATTGGGTTACTGTTAATTTCACCTTTCCAACTTGCTTGAGTTTGCCTTATATATTGAGGTGCTCCTAAAATGGCACAATGGACTAGTAACACCTCATTTTTATATATAGGCATTACACTCATTAGTAATGGAATCACCTTTTCTCCAGTGCACACAGAACATCCTCCAGGGTAGATTGAATCCTGTCCCATAAAACTACCCTTGGTAAATTCAAAAAGAAGAAGATAAAAAGAAAGAATTTCAAGTATCTTTTCCATTCACAATGAAGTAAGATTAAGTGTCAACTGCAGAGGAAAACAAAATTAAAAATCCAAATCTATGGAGGCTAAATCACTCACATCTGAATAACCAAAGATCACAAAAGAGATCAAAATGGAAATCAAATGTAAATACAAACAAATGAAAATAGAAGGACAATAACCCAAAAGCTTTATATCCAGTAACTAGCAGTATTAAGGAGATGCACAGCATATAAGCTTGCCTGAAGGAAGAAGAGGAACATCAAAGAATCAGCCTACCTTTACATCTAAAGCAAACACAAAAAGAAAAAAGTTACCCCAAAATTAGTAGAATGAAAGGAATCATAAAAATCAGAGCAGAAATAAGTGAAAAAGAAACCAATGTGGCTATGGCAAAATTCAATATAATGAATACCTTGTTATTAAAGACAAAAATCAAAGACAAAGTATTAGCCAGGGTGATCAAGAAAAATCAAGGGAGGGCTGGAGAAGAACCACAATAATAAAATTAGAAATTAAAACGGAGAAATCACAACAGAAATCTGAGAAATACAAATGTCAAAAAAAAAAAAAAAAAGAAAAAAATGTCATCAGAGATTACTATGAGCAATTACATGGATGGATAATATTGAAGAAATGGAAAAAAAATTAAGAAAGAATAACAGTTTGTAACTGAAGGAGCAAGAAGTAGAAAATCTTAAGAGATGCATCAGAATCATGGAAATTAAAGCTTGAATCAAAAATATTTCAACAATCAAAAAACGATGTCCAGATAGTTTCACAGATGAATCCTGCATTTATTTTAGCATAATTTACCAAAAAAATGTTTTAGGGAAGAACAAACAGTTAATCAATTCAAACACTTCAGGAACATTGCAGAGGGGGGTAAGCCCTCCATTTCAATCTATAAGGTCACAATCACCCTAATATCCAAAGCAGACAAAGATGCAACAAAGGAAGCAAACTACAGGCCAATATCACTAAACACATTGGTAAACTTGGATATATAAATTTTCCTGCAACTTCTAGCAAACAGAATCCAAAAACATATTGAAAGAGTCATACATCATTACTTTAAACACATGTTGGCTTCATCCCAGCAATGCAAGGATTCTTCAATATTTGCAAATCAGTCAATCAATATGATACACCATATTAAAGTAAATGATTAAAAACCATATGATTATCTCAATAGATGCAGAGAAAGTCTTTGACAGTTTTCAACACCTACTTATGATAACTGTCCAGAAAGCAGGTATAAAAAGAACATATCTCAATACCATAAAAGCCTTACATGACAAAACCCACAGCAATCATTATCTTCAATGGTGAAAAATTGAAAACATTTCCTCTAAAATCAGGAACAAGACAAGAGTGCTCATTCTCACAACTATTCAACATTGATTTGAAAGTCCTAGACAAAGCAGTCAGAGAAGAAAAAGAAATCAAAAGGAATTAAGGATGTTAGAAAAAGAAATAAAAAGGAATTAAGGATGTTAAAGAAAGAAAGGAAATCCTCATTGTTTGCAGATGACATGATCCTCTACATAGAAAGCCCTAAAGACATCAGGAGGATATTACTAGAGCAAATTGATGAATATGAAAATGTTGTGGGTTAAAAATTGTTACACAGAAGCCCCTTGCATTGCTATATATGAACAGTAAGATAACAGAAAAGGAAATTATGCAAACAATCCTGTTTACCATTGAAGTGAAAAGAATAGCATACTTAGGGATAAATTTACATAAAGAAACAAAAATAATTATATGTATACATAGTAAACTATAAAACAATGATAACAGAAACGAAAAATGAGATAAACAGATGGACAATTTTACAAGGTTGATGGACTTGAAGAAACATTATAGTGAAAATAAATATACAAAGTATATGATGCAATCTATAGATTCAATACAACCCTTATCAAGTTACCAATGGTATTCTTCAGAGAAGTAGGAAAAATTACTTTTACAGTATGTATACTTTCACAGTAACTACAGAAACAGAGTTCAGTTCAGTTCAGTTCAGTTCAGTCGCTCAGTTGTGTCCAGCTCTTTGCGACCCCATGAATCGCAGCAGGCCAGGACTCACTGTCAATCACCAACTCCCGGAGTTTACTCAGATTCACGTCCATTGAGTCCATGATGCCATCTAGCCATCTCATTCTCTGTTGTCCCCTTCTCCCCCTGCCCCCAATGCCTCCCAGAATTAGAGTATTCCCAATGAGCCAACTCTTCGCATGAGGTGGCCAAAGTACTGGCGTTTCAGCTTCAATATCATTTCCTCCAAAGAAATCCCAGGGCTGATATCCTTCAGAATGGACTGGTTGGATGTCTTTGCAGTCCAAGGAACTCTCAAGAGTCTTCTCCAACCCCACAGTTCAAAAGCATCAAATTTTTGGCGCTCAGCTTTCTTCACAGTCCAACTCTCACATTCACACATGACCACTGGAAAAACCATAGCCTTGACTAGATGGAAATTTGTTGGCAAAGTAATGTCTCTGCTTTTCAATATGCTATCTGCTGCTGCAGCTGCCAAGTTCTTTCAGTCGTGTCCGACTCTGTGCAACCCCATAGACAGCAGCGCACCAGGCTCCATCATCCTTGGGATTCTCCAGGCAAGAACACTGGAATGGGTTGGATTTCCTTCTCCAATGCATGAAAATGAACAGTGAAAGTGAAGTCATTCAGCCGTGTCTGACTCTTAGCGACCCCATGGACTACAGCCTACCAGGCTCCTCCAACCCTGGAATTTTCCAGGCAAGAGTAATGGAGTGGGTTTCCATTGCCTTCTCCAAATATTCTACCTAAGTTGGTCATAACTTTTCTTCCAAGGAGTAAGTGTCTTTTAAATCATGGCTGCATTGATTGTAAAGTAAAATAAAAATAAATAAATAAAATAAAATAAAAAGAAAAAAATAATTCATGGCTGCAACCACCATCTGCAGTGATTTTGGAGCACAAAAATAAGACTAAGACTGTTTCCACTGTTTCCCCATCTATTTACCAGGAAGTGATGGGGCCAGATGCCATGATCGTTTTCTGAATGTTGAGATTTAAGCCAATTTTTTCACTCTCCGCTTTCACTTTTATCAAGACGCTTTTTAATTCCTCTTCACTTTCTGCCATAAGGGTGGTGTCATCTGCATATCTGAGGTTATTGTCATTTCTCCTGGTATTCTTGATTCCAGCTTGTGTTTCTTCCAGTCCAGCATTTCTCATGATGTACTCTGTATAAGTTAAAGAAACAGGGTGTCAATTACAGCCCTGATGTACTCCTTTTCCTATTTAGAGCCAGTCTGTTGTTCCATGTCAAAAGGCAGGTCAGGTGGTCTGGTGTTCCCATTTCTTTCATAATTGTCCACAGTTTATTGTGGTACACAGTCAAAGGCTTTGGCATAATCAATAAAGCAGAAATAGATATTTTTTTCTGGAACTATCTTGCTTTTTCCATGATCCAGCAGATGTTGGCAATGTGATCTCTGGTTCCTCTGCCTTTTCTAAAACCAGTTTGAACATCTGGAAGTTCATGGTTCACATATTGCTGAAGCTTGGCTTGCAGAATTTTGAGCATTACTTTACTAGCATGTGAGATGGGTGGAATTGTGTGGTAGTTTGAGCATTCTTTGGCATTGCCTTTCCTTGGTATTGGAATGAAAACTGACCTTTTCCAGTTCTGTGGCCCCTGCTGAGTTTTCCAAATTTGCTGGCATGTTGAGTGCAGCACTTTCACAGCATCATCTTTCAGGATTTGAAACATAGAACTCAATATTTCATATATAAATACATGCATGTAATTTTCTCCTAGGAAATATGAAATTCTCCATATATCACCTGGGAAAATGACAGCAAAACCTTTAGAAAACAAAACTAGGATTCTCTATATTTCATATGAAATATGCGTGCATGTTTTCACACTTGAAATTAGGAATTTTATGTTTTGCTCATGTGAAAAACAGGGTCTTATGTTTTATCCATGTATTATGGAATTTTGCTTGTTTTCCTTATGAACATCTAGCTATTGATTTTAGCACACAAAAGTTTGAACTTTTATTTTTACACACATGTATATCAGGGCAATGATATTCCTCTATTAAATATAGAATACTCTATATTGCATGTATGAAAATCTAGGCAGAGATTTAACCCATCAAATATCGAATTTTCTATTTATCATTCAGGAAAATGTAGGTCATGATTTTCCTAAATGAAATACTCACTTCTCTATATTTCAAAAGTGAAAATCTCAGCCTATTTTGCTACATGAAATATGGATTTCTCTATTTTTGACCTTTTAAACTCTAGCCACTCCAGGATAGATCACATCCTGGACCATAAACATAGCTTTGGTAAATTTTAAAAAGTACTGAAATCATTTCAAGCATCTTTTCTGACCACAGTGTGGAAAGTTTAGATACCAATTACAGGAGGGAAAAAAAAAAACTAAAAATCCCAACATATGTAGGCTGAACAACAAACTTCTGTATAGACAACAAATCACAGAAGAATTAAAACACTAAATCAACATATGCACGTAATTGAATGAAAATGAAAACAAAATAATCCCAAACAAATGAAACACTGTAAAAGCAGTGCTAAGCGGAAGGATCATAACAATATAGGCTTACCTCCAGAAACAAGAAATAAGTTAAATAAATCAACTAACTGTAAACATAAAGCACATAGAAAAGTAAGAAATTCAGAACACCAGAGCAAGTAGAAGGAAATAAATTGTAAAAGTTAGGACAGAAATTAATTCAAAAGAAATAAATAGGCCAAGCAAAAATTTTAACAAAACCAAAAGCTGGTTCTTTGAGAAGATAAATAAATTGAAAAACAATTAGCCAGAGTCATCAAGAAACAAAGGAAGAAGAATCAAATCAACAAAATCAGAAATGAAGATGGAGGATTCCGCCCGGCAACACAGAAATACAAAGGACAATAAAAGAGAATTATCAGGAACTATGTGCCAATAAAATGGACGAATTGGAAGATACAGACAAATTCTTAGAAAGGTCTAACTTCCTAAAACTGAAGCAGGAGGAAATAGAAAATCTTAACAGACATGTCACAAGCATGGAAATAGAAACTGTAATCCGAAATGTTCAAGCAAACAAAATCCCAGGAACAGACGGCTTCACAGCTGAATTCTACCAAAAATTTCAAGAAGAGCTAACATCTGTTCTACTCAAATTCTTCCAGAAAATTGGAGAGGAAGGAAAACTTCCAAATGCATTCTGTGAGGCCACCATCCCCCTAACACCAAAGCCAGACAAAGATGACACAAAAAAAGAACTACAGGCCAATAACACTGATGGAAATAGATGCACAAATCTTTAACAAAATCCTAGCAAATATAATCCAACACCATATTAAAAAGATCATACATCATGACAAAATGGGCTTTAGTACAGGGTTCTAAGATTCTTTAATATTCACAAGTAAATCTATGTAATACACCACGTTAACAAATTGAAAGATAAAACCCATATGATTATCTCAATAGATTCAGAGAAGGCCTTTGAGAAAATCAACATCAATTTATGATAACAACCCTCCAAAAAGAAGGAATAGAATGAACATACCTAAACATAATAAAAGCTATATATGACAAAATCACAGCAAAGATGACCTTCAATGGTGAAAAATTGAAAGCATCCCCCCTAAAGTCAAGAATAAAAAAGTGCCCACTCTCACCACTACTATTTAACATAGTTTTGGAAG
>NW_024080485.1:0-20283 GCF_014754425.2 Oryx dammah
GCTCCAAAATTACTGCAGATGGTGACTGCAGCCATGAAATTAAAAGATGCTTACTCCTTGGAAGAAAAGTTATGAGCAACCTAGATAGTATATTCAAAAGCAGAGACATTACTTTGCCGACTAAGGTCCGTCTAGTCAAGGCTATGGTTTTTCCTGTGGTCATGTATGGATGTGAGAGTTGGACTGTGAAGAAGGCTGAGCGCCGAAGAATTGATGCTTTTAAACTGTGGTGTTGGAGAAGACTCTTGAGAGTCCCTTGGACTGCAAGGAGATCCAACCAGTCGATTCTGAAGATCAACCTTGGGATTTCTTTGGAAGGAATGATGCTGACGCTGAAGCTTCAGTACTTTGGCCACCTCAAGTGAAGAGCTGACTCATTGGAAAAGACTCTGATGCTGGGAGGGATTGGGGGCAGGAGGAGAAGGGGACAACCGAGGATGAGATGGCTGGATGGCATCACGGACTCGATGGACGTTGAGTCTGAGTGAACTCTTGGAGATGGTGATGGACAGGGAGGCCTGGCATGCTGCGATTCATGGGGTCGCAAAGAGTTGGACACGACTGAGCGACTGAACTGAACTGAACTGATACCAATCTCTTAAAAACTTGAATTCCAAAACATTATTTTTTGAAAATCTAAGGAAATTCTGAGTTCAAAATTTATTTAAAACCTGCCTAGATGAGTAATTATGGGCCTGCATATATGCATATTCACATATATCCACACATATCTTTTCTTTCTTATGAAAGTGAAAGTGAAGCTGCTTGGTTCTGTCTGACTCTTTGCAATTCCATGGACTATTGCCTACCAGGCTCCTCTGTCCATGGAATTTTCCAGGCAAGAGAACTGGATTGGGTTGCCATTTCCTTCTCCAGGGGATCTTCCTGACCCAGAAATCAATCCCAGGTCTCCTGCATTGCAGGCAGATGTTTTACTGTCTGAGCCACCAGGGAAGCCCATAATACTATTCTTTTGTTCTATTTCTGTGCTTTTTTTCTATTAACCATATAAAGTTCTTTCCATTTTAGCATAAATAGAGCTACCTAATATTTAACTGTTGCAAAGTATAACACTGTGTGGATATACCATAATAAGTTGTGGTTATGATAAATATTTAAATCCCTACTGTAGACAAGTGCAGCAAGGAACAGTCTCATTCATGGATCTTTTTGCAGTTGTAAAAGAGTATTTGCTTCTGAGGTAGGGTTGAGTCTATGATTATATACAACTACATTTTTGATGGGTATTATTAACTTACCCTCCAAGAGCCTGCACTAATTTATGCTCCCATGGACAGTTTGACTGTTTCCTTGCACTCTCACCAATATTATCAAACTTGCAAACTTTTGACAGTCTCCTAAATGAAAATGGGTATCTTATTATCATTTAATTTTGTGTGTGTATATATATATATATATATATATATAAAATTTTAACTATGAGTGGGGTTGAGCAATTTTTAAAGTTTCTTGGCCATTTTTTTTTCAAGTCTACTCTCCAACTTTTTTTAAAATATAGAGCTATTTTTAAAACTTCCTTGACAACTGTATTCTTTATACTACCCATAAAGTTTTAAATATAAAATTATATAAAATTTATGATATATAAGGTTTAATATAACATTCAATAACTTTATACTATGAAATTCTTCATCAGTTAAGTTCAGTCGCTCAGTCATGTCTGACTCTCTGTGACCCCATGGACGGCAGCACTCCAGGCTTCCCTGTCCATCACCACCTCCCAGAGTTTACTCAAACTCATATCCATCGAGTTGGTGATGCCATCCAACCATTTCATCTTCTGTATTCCCCTTCTCCTCCTGCCTTCAATCTTTCCCAGCATCAGCGTCTTTTCCAATGAGTCAGTTCTTCGCATCAGGTGGCCAAAGTATTGGCGTTTCAGCTTCAGCATCAGTCCTTCCAATGAATATTCAGGACTGATTTCCTTTAGGATGGACTGGTTGGATCTCCTTGCAGTCCAAGAGACTCTCAAGAATCTTCTCCAACACCACAGTTCAAAAGTATCGATTCTTTGGCACTCAGCTTTCTTTATAGTCCAGCTCTCACATCCACACATGACTACTGGAAAAACCATCACTTTGACTAGACGGACATTTGTTGGCAAAGCAATGTCTCTGCTTTCTAATATGCTGTCTCAGTTCAGTTCAGTTCAGTCACTCAGTCATGTCCAACTCTTTGTGACTCCATGAATCGCAGCACGCCAGGCCTCCATGGCCATCATCAACTCCCAGAGTTCACTCAAACTCATGTGTATTGAGTTGGTGATGCCATCCAGCCATGTCATCCTTTGTTGTCCCCTTCTCCTCCTGCCCCCAATCCATCCCAATGAGTCAACACTTTGCATGATGTGGCCAAAGTATTGGAGTTTCAGCCTCAGCATCAGTCCTTCCAATGAACACCCAGGACTGATCTCCTTTAGGATGGACCAGTTGGATCTCCTTGCAGTCCAAGGGACTCACAAGAGTCTTCTTACATGCATGGAATGCAAAAGTTGGAAGTCAGAAAACACCTGGAGTAACAGGCAAATTTGCCCTTGGAATACAGAATGAAGCAGGCCAAAGGCTAACAGAGTTTTGTCAAGAAAACGCACTGGTCATAGGAAGCACTCTCTTCCAACAACACAAAAGAAGACTCTACACATGGACATCACCAGATGGTCAACACCAAAATCAGATTGATTATATTCTTTGCAGCCAGAGATGGAGAAGCTCCATACAGTCAACAAAAATAAGACTGGGAGCTGACTGTGGCTCAGATCATGAACTCCTTATTGTCAAATTCAGACTTAAATTGAAGAAAGTAGGGAAAACCACTAGACCATTCAGGTATGACCTAAACCAAATCCCTTATGATTATACAGTGGAAGTGACAAATAGATTTAATGGTCTAGATCTGATAGATAGAGTGCCTGATGAACTATGGACTGAGGTTTGTGACATTGTACAGAAGACAGGGATCAAGACCATCCCCATGGAAAAGAAATGCAAAAAAGCAAAATGGCTGTCTGGGGAGGCCTTATAAATAGCTGTGAAAAGAAGAGAAGTGAAAAGCAAAGGAGAAAAGGAAAGATATTCCCATTTGAATGCAGAGTTCCAAAGAATAGCAAGGAGAGATAAGAAAGCCTTCCTCAGTGATCAATGCAAAGAAATAGAGGAAAACAACAGAATGGGAAGGACTAGAGATCTCTTCAAGAAAATTAGAGATACCAAGGGAACATTTCATGCAAAGATGGACTCGATAAAGGACAGAAATGGTATGGACCTAACAGAAGCAGAAGACATTAAGAACAGGGGGCAAGAATACACAGAAGAACTGTACAAAAAAGATCTTCACGACCCAGATAATCATGATGGTGTGATCACTCACCTAGAGTCAAACATTCTGGAATGTGAAGTCAAGTGGGCCTTAGAAAGCATCACTATGAACAAAGCTAGTTGAGGTGATGGAATTCCAGTGGAGCTATTTCAAATCCTAAAAGATGATGCTGTGAAAGTGCTGTACTCAGTATGCCAACAAATTTGGAAAACTCAGCAGTGGCCACAGGACTGGAAGAGGTCAGTTTTCATTCCAGTCCCAAAGAAAGGCAATGCTAAAGAATGCTCAAACTACCGCACAATTGCACTCATCTCACATGCTAGCAAAGTAATGCTCAAAATATGCTGTCTGGGTTGGTCATAGCTTTTCTTACAAGGAGCAAGCATCTTTTAATTTCATTGCTGTAGTCACCATCTGCAGTGTTGAGCTTTAAGCCAACTTTTTCACTCTTCTCTTTTACTTTCATCAAGAGGCTTTTTAGTTCCTCTTCACTTTCTGCCATAAGGGTAGTGTCATCTGCATATCTGAGGTTATTGATATCTCTCCCAGCAATCTTGATTCCAGCTTGTGCTTCATCCAGTCCACCATTTCTCATGATGTACTCTGCATGTAAGTTAAATAAGCAGGGTGACAATATACAGCCTTGACGTACTCCTTTCCCAATTTGGAACCAGTCTCCTGTTCCATGTCCAGTTCCAACTGTTGCTTACTGACCTGCATACAGATTTCTCAGGAGGCAGGTCAGGTGGTCTGGTATTCCCATCTCTTTAAGAATTTTCCAGTTTGTTGTGATCCACACAGTCAAAAGTTTCATATATTAAGATAATTAGTGTATTTTATCCTATGTAATACAAACATTTTCTATGGCTTATAATTTGTCTTTTAACCTTGTTAATTACAATGGTTATAGCTATGTTTGAGTTTTTATACAATTAAATTTATCCATTTTTATCTTAATGAATTCCAGGTTCTGTGTGATGTTTAGGAAGGACTTTACAAACTAAGTTGCTACTATAAAAGTGATCTCTTCCATTATGTTACTAAAACTGGTTACTGTTTGCATATAGGAAACCTGTTGATTTTTTAATATTTGTATGGTTAATAAGATGATGATTCTACTTGTGAAAGTATTTACAGTAATCAAACATTACCTTTGTAAGTCCAGAAGTTCACCTGCAACTTCTGTTCCGATACTACCAGCACCAAGTAATATTTCCGTAGATGTTCCAGGCACACTAATAAAAGACTGTCTAGAGGATCCTAAATCATAACAAAAGATTCAACTGAGGACTTTAAAAAGTATATAACTTGGTCAATATATTTTTTCAATTCAAATATATTTCCTAATTCCCTCTTTAAAAGAAACAAACCAGCTGCATCCTAAAATGTTAGAAACATTCATGCTTACCTTACAAACATTCTCATAATGGTTTAAGATGCTCATAAAGACTGATGTGAATCAAATATATGGGAAGTCATTGAGAGATCAGTTATGACCTACAACCCTTGAGTACAGACAGTTTCTTCACACTTTAACCTCTACACTAAAGGCAGAGCAATACTATTTTTTTTCTTTTATTGAGGTATAGTTGATTTATAATACTGTTAGTTCCAGGTATGCAGCAAAGCGATTCAGTTGTACATATATGTATATATATATATATTCTTTTTCAGATTCTCTTCCATTATAGGTTATTACAAGATATTGACTATAGTTCCCTCTGCTATATATGAAATTATTATTTTACCTATAGCTGTGTGTATCTGTTAATCCCATACTCCTAATTTATCCCTCTCAACCCCTCTATTTCCCCTGTGGTAACCATAAATTTGTTTTCTCTGTCTGTGAGTCTATTTCTGTTTTGTAAATATGTTTATGTGTATTGTTTTTTTTAGATCCCACCTATAAGTGATATCATATTTGTCTTTCTCTGACTTACTTCACTTAATATGACAATCTCTAGGTCCACCCATATTGCTGCAAACGGCAATATTTCATTCTTTTTTATGGCTGAATATGACTCTACTTTTAATATTTCCTAATATGTTAATTTTTATTAATTAATGCAAATAAAATATTAACATATTCCTGTGGTAAACAACTACAATAACTTCCCCTTGGTGCTTTTCATGAATTTGACCAATAGACATTTGAGCACTCTAATATACAAGGAACTATGCTAGCAGCTGGTGGTTGATAATAAGTAGAACACCACTTCTGCTCTTAAGGGACTCACAGTCTAGGGGTGAGCCAGTTGAGTGAACAACTTATTGCGATACAATATAAGATTATAACAGAAGTGTGACCAAAGTACTGTGCGAATTCTGATAAGGATAACTCAACCCACTGAAGTCTTTTCAAGTTCACTTAGAAATTTTTCCCTCTCCAAGACATAAGGATGATAACTTTCTTAGTAATAAGTCTTCAGACCTAAAACTAAGCTTACCTTCTGATGACTGAGAGCTGCAAGGAAGCAATGATGTATCTCCAGCATCACGATGTCCCCTAGAATTCAGAAACACCGTAGGTGAATTTTTTAAGGTGAAGGAAAATGTTAAAGCAACTACATTAAGCTCTGTGTATCTGAATGGTCAGTTCTTGACCCACTAGTGTTTTATATGCATATTGTTAATATTACCACCAACACGAGGTATTGATGTGCTAAGTACCAGGGCATTTGCCAGATGCCATGTTACCCTGTAATGTATATGTTCTCACAGATGCAAATTCTCAGTTCATAGTCTAATGATAAGAAGGCAAGAATTATTGGGATGAATAATAGAATTATCAGGATGGGTAATTAGTACTTACTGCAGGTACTAAGGATTGGAGGGGCTTTTTAAAAAAACTAAATATTTTAGATAAGGAAATAGAATTGGATTAATAAAACCTTATAGTAATTTCAAATAGAACATAGAAAAATAATACTTGGAATGGGGCCATGCTAGCATATTGAGCATATCAAGAAAAGCTGGCTTTTTCTTTAGGCTGACATAGCCATAGACCAGGGCTTGGAAGGGAGTGAATGGTCTGGATTCCTGCTTATTATCCCTCAGCCAAATATTTTTACACAAGTATATGTGATCCCAAAGTTTAGAAGATGGACATGAAAAAATGATGTGGAGGCAAAATGACTTCTAACAATTATGTGCTTGTGTGCTTAGTTGCTCAGTTGTGTCCGACAAGAGTCTTTGCGACCCCATGGACTGTAGCCTGTCAGGCCCCTCTGTCTATGGGGATTCTCTAGACAAGAATACTAGAATGGGTTGCCATGCCCTCCTCGAGGGGATCTTCCTAAGCCAGGGATCGAACCCAGGTCTGCCACATTGCAGGTGGATTCTTTACCATCTGAGCCACTAGTGAAGCCTTCTTACAATTATAAACAGTTTAAAGCCACATCCACAGTGCTTTTTGGAAGGACAAAAGAAGGTCATGAAGGGTAGGAAAAAACTTTCTGAATAAATGCATCTACTGTCACATTTTATACCAAGCCAAAAGGAATTTATTACAAAAGGGCAAACTTTTAACTTAATTCTGAGAACTAATACCAATGAGCAGTGAATGAATTATATATATATATATATATATAATATACTCAAGTTACAAAATATATACTCAAGTTACAAAGCCAGGGGATCACATGGGTTTTTTTAAAATTGAAGTATAGTTGATTTACAATGATTCATGTTTTTGGCAAAGTGATTATACACACATAATATTTTCTTTTTCAGTTTCTTTTCCATTATATCATAGATTATTAAAAGATATTGAATATAGTTCTCTCTGATATAGTAGGTCCTTGTTCATCTATTTTATATGTAGTAGTTTGTATCTATTAATCATCAATTCCCAATTTATTCCCCCCTTTTCTTCTTTGGCAGCTATAAGTTTGTTTTCTATGTGAGTCTCTTTCTGTTGTGTAAATAAGTTCATCTGTGTCATTCTTTAATTAATTTTTTGGAAGGTAAAATCTCAACTTTTTATTGAGATATAATTGACATATAATATTATATTAGTTTCAGGTGTACAAGATAATGATTTAATATTTGCATATATTGAAAAATGTTCACCACAAAAGTGTAATTAACACCTGTCATTACACATAGTTACAATTTTTATCCTTGTGATGAGAATGTTTTTTAAAAATTTATTTTTTTGAATTGGAGTATAATTGCCTTACAATGTTTAGTTTCTACTATATTTCTAATTTTTTAAGATTCTATTAATATATGTAAGTGATATCATATATTTGTCTTTCTCTGTCTGACTTACTTCACTTAGTAGGATAATCTCTAGGTCTACTCATGTTACTGCAAATGGCATTAACTCAAATTATAAAGCCAGAGAATCAAATAGTTTTAATGATTTAGCAAGATGAAAAGAGGGAAACAAAGATACTCATTTGAAATTAATAAAAAGGTCTTAACAACATAAAATGTTACTTACAAAACTAAAGTGTTGACAGACACAATATATTCCAGTTCTTTGGTCCAAGGATTTGTGAAACTAAACCACTGGCTTTTTAAAGTTACGAAAGACCCATCTTTCGCTCTGAATTTGTATGAATCTGTAAATATTTTCTCTTTACTCTGTAGAACTTAACAAGAAAAGATAATAATCAGCATAACATTTTACCACTGTATAAATCAGTCCTTTAAGGATTAACTCAAGGTCCAGATTTCACAGGAATGAAAAATTAAGAGTTGAAACTATAATTAAAAAGTACTAAAAGGCAACCCCACTCAAGGCATACCTGCTTTGTGCTTGTCAGTCAAATTACTATGGTCATCCTGATGAAAATATTCATAACAAGAAGTTCCCAAGAGTTCCTGAGGCAGATATCCTAAAATTGCTGTTGCCCTAGTTTTAAAATTAAAAGTAAAGTTCAGAATTGGTGAATGTATCCCCTTCTGGAAGACTGTTTCTCCATACATGATCAGGACAGTGGAGAAGTGGACCAGGAGATGAGTAACCCTTAGCTTCACTGGGCTCCCTGTGGCTGCCCTTGACTCAGATTAGAGTTGCAAAGCAGAATGGACACCCAGGCACCAGGCTGTTCCAGAGGCCACTGACCTAATCCACGGTATACTGTTCTCACCCTGCGCCAATAAAACTGTGGCCATAGGCTGTACACGGTTTCTGCACCACTGGCTAAGAGATATTTTAAGTTTGCAATTTAGTTACAGATGTATCTGTATCTTTATTTCATTTAAGCTTCATTTCCTATTCTAAAGCTTAAAAAAAAAAAAAAATCCAGCCGTGCTACTAAGCCACATCTTTAGTAGCCTTAAATATCTAGTCAGTATGGCAAATAAATGTTTACCTTTGATCAACATAGACAAATTTTCCATTAACTGCAAAACGGGTAATAAATTCAGCTGGTTTCACTTTAATCTCGCTACTGTTCTGTGGGACAATATGTGGACGTAGTCTTCCAACGGCAACAAGGCAGGTGAAATCACTCCTTTCTTTCTTATTGTCCCTTTCTTCTTCCAATTCAGCAATATTTGGAGGCCAGCTTCTCAAGTAACCAGTGCAGTGGATGGTACAGAATTTTCTGTGATCTAATTCAACAGTTTAAAAAAGAGGATTTGTCAACTATGTCACAATAAAACTAAAAAAAGATTAAGAATCTAAAAGCATTTCAATCATTATGAATAAATTCATTACACTGACATTTATATTAGTTCTAATTCTGCTATGAAATAGCCTTTATGCTAAATATGAAAAGGGAATAGGTTGGCATTAAAAAGAAAGCATCGGTCATATTTACTTAACAACTTAATTCCTAATGGGTTACTTTTTTTTATGTACTCATTGTATATTGAAATATAATACTGTTTTAGATATGTTACATAAAACAAATTATTAAAAATAATTTCACTTCTTTCTATTTCTTAAATGTGGCTTCTGGAAAATTCCAGATGACTCAAGTGGCTTCTATGTGCCTCGTGTTATTATATATATATATTTTTTTACTTTATTTTAATTTACAATTCTGTATTGGTTTTGCCATACATTGACATGAATCCACCAAGGGTGTACATGCATTCCCAAACATGAACCCCCCTCCCACCTCCCTCTGCATAACATCTCTCTGAGTCATCCTCTTGTACCAGCCCCAAGCATGCTGTATCCTGCATCTGACATAGACTGGCGATTCGATTCTTACATGATATTATACATGTTTCAATGCTATTCTCCCAAATCATCTCACCCTCTCCCTCTCCCTCTGAGTCCAAAAGTCTGCTATACACATCTGTGTCTTTTTTGCTGTCCTGCATACAGGGTCATCATTGCCATCTTTCTAAATTCCATATATATGTGTTAGTATACTGTATTGGTGTTTTTCTTTCTGGCTTACTTCACTCTGTATAATTGGCTCCAGTTTCATCCATCTCATCAGAACTGATTCAAATGTATTCTTTTTAACGGCTGAGTAATACTCCATTGTGTATATGTACCACAGCTTTCTTATCCATTCGTCTGCTGATGGACATCTAGGTTGTTTCCATGTCCTGGCTATTATAAACAGTGTTGCGATGAACATTGGGGTACATGTGTCTCTTTCAGTTCTGGTTTCCTCGGTGTGTATGCCCAGCAGTGGGATTGCTGGGTCATAAGGCAGTTCTATTTGCAATTTTTTAAGGTATCTCCACACTGTTCTCCATAGTGGCTGTACTAGTTTTCATTCCCACCAACAGTGTAGGAGGGTTCCCTTTTCTCCACACCCTCTCCAGCATTTATTGCTTGCAGATTTTTGGATCGCAGACATTCTGACTGGTGTGAAGTGGTACTTCATTGTGGTTTTGATTTGCATTTCTCTGATAATGAGTGATGTTGAGCATCTTTTCATGTGTTTGTTAGCCATCCATATGTCTTCTTTGGAGAAATGTCTATTTAGTTCTTTGGCCCATTTTTTGATTGGGTCGTTTATTTTTCTGGAATTGAGCTGCATAAGTTGTTTGTATATTTTTGAGATTAGTTGTTTGTCAGTTGCTTCATTTGCTATTATTTTCTCCCATTCCGAAGGCTGTCTTTTCACCTTGCTTATATTTTCCTTTGTTGTGCAGAAGCTTTTAATTTTAATTAGATCCCATTTATTTAATTTTGCTTTTATTTCCAGAATTCTGGGAGGTGGATCATAGAGGATCCTGCTGCAATTTATGTCAGAGAGTGTTTTGCCTATGTTCTCCTCTAGGAGTTTTATAGTTTCTGGTCTTACATTTAGATCTTTAATCCATTTTGAGTTTATTTTTGTGTGCTGTGTTAGAAAGTGATCTAGTTTCATTCTTTTACAAGTGGTTGACCAGTTTTCCCAGCACCACTTGTTAAAGAGATTGTCTTTACTCCATTGTATATTCTTGCCTCCTTTGTCAAAGATAAGGTGTCCATAGGTGTGTGGATTTATCTCTGGGCTTTCTATTTTGTTCCATTGGTCTATATTCCTGTCTTTGTGCCAGTACCATACTGTCTTGATGACTGTGGCTTTGTAGTAGAGCCTGAAGTCAGGCAAGTTGATTCCTCCAGTTCCATTCTTCTTTCTCAAGATGGCTTTGGCTATTCGAGGTTTTGGGTTACTTTTCTCAAAAACTAAATTATATGTCCTACATCAAAAGGATTGTTTTAATTTCAATTTAAACAGATCCATAGCTATTTCATTATTTCCAAGTTAATTTTTTAAATTACAGTAATTTATATTTTAAAAACTGTTAAACTTCATACCCCCTTGTTCTTTGCTACAGAAGTATTATTTTCAGCTTATTTAAATTTTGGTATATTATAATTTATATTCATAAATTTAAAGGACACATGAATATATTCTTAAATTTCTTATGTTAGCATTTATAATGGCTAATAGATGCATGTTATAATATATTATAGAAACATTTTGGAGAACATTCAGAGAAATTTATCATAAAATGTATAAAAATAAAACAACTAAATTTCAAAAAAAAACATTACGCAATTAAGTCATAAGAAAACACTCATCAAACACATTCAACCAGGAAAATTAAAAATTGGAAATAATCCATATGTGCAAATATCAGGAAATGCTTAAGAAAACAATAACAGTATAAAAGATAGACAGTATACAGATTATGGCAATCTACAAAAATTTAACTTAAAGGTAAAAAAGAGGGGAGAGAAAAAACAGTTGTTTGTGAAAAGATTTAGGAAAGACCAGAATAGTCATTGTTGTAAGTTGGCACTTTTTGCTCAGACTGTTATTACAAATCTTTAAAAAAATTTTTTTGATGGATGATGATATGGGCTGTCTTATTAAGATACCAACTAATAGTAATAGGATGGCATCACCAACTCAATGGACATGAGTTTGAGTGAACTCTGGGAGTTGGTGATGGACAGGGAGGCCTGGCGTGCTGTGATTCATAGGGTTGCAAAGAGTCGGACACGACTGAGCAACTGAACTGAACTGAATAGTAATAGCAAAGGTGTAAAGAACACTTTACGTGCCATGCTGTAAGTTCTTGGTATAATTCATTTAATCTACTTAATTAAAAGACGCTTGCTCCTTGGAAGAAAAGCTATGACAACCTAGACAGCATATTAAAAAGCAGAGACATCACTTTGCAGACAAAGGTCCATTTAGCCAAAGCTATGGTTTTTAGTAGTCTGTACAGGTATGAGAGTTGGACCATAAAGAAGGCTGAGCACCAAAGAATTGATGCTTTCAAACTGTGGTGCTGAAGACTCTAGGGAGTCCCATGGACAGCAAGGAGATCAAACCAGTCAATCCTAAAGAAAATCAACCTTGAATATTCACTGGAAGGACTGATGCTGAAGCTGAAGTTCCAATACTTTGGCTACCTGATATGAAGAGCCAACTCATTGAAAAAGAGGCTGATGCTGGGAAAGATTGAGGGCAGGAAGAGAAGGGGGTGACAGAGGATGAGATGGTTGCCTGGTGTCATTGACTCAATGGACATGAGTCTGATCAAACTTTGGGGGATAGTGAAGGACAGGGAAGCCTGGAGTGCCTCAGTCCATAGGCTTGCAAAGAGTCGGACTTGACTGAGTGACTAAACAACAAAAACAATAGTTCTGTGAGAGGTTCTAATACCATCCCCACCATCTTAGGGAACTGAGAGTTACTGCCAAGGTTACAGCAGGGAAGGGTGGAGCTTGGGGTTTACCTGCAGACAGGCTGCCTCCCAAACTCCCTCTCTGAACCACTGTTCTGGTGCTATTTGATGGAAGTGAGTGCTGTCACAGCAGGTATTCAAACAGGAGCCTGAGTGATGGAGAGAGAGGGCTACATAAAGGTGTTCCAAGAGGGAACAGCCAGTGCAAACAGAGTCAAGAGTGAGCAGGCAGAAGCGGCTGGGGCACCCTCTGTCCTGGGGGGGTGTCTGGAGAATAAAGCAGGGAACAGACAGTTTAGCTCTTGTAAGCCCTACACAGTGTTAGTTAGGTGCTCAGGCATGTCTGACTCTTAGCGATTCCGTGGTCTGAAGCCCTCCAAGTTCCTCTGTCCGTGGGATTCTCCAGGCAAGAACACTAGAGTGGGTAGCCTCCTTCTCCAGGGGATCTTCCTGACCAGGGAGGGAACCCAGGTCTCCGGCATTGCAGGCAGAGTTTTTCCCATCTGAGCCGAAGGACCTTGTATTCAACACTTAACAGACATCAACACTCTCCATGACCCACAGATGTCTTAAATTACAAGTTGTTATCTCTTTCAACCCTGCTGCTGCTGCTGCTAAATCGCTTCAGTCGTGTCCGACTCTGTGCATCCCCATAGACGGCAGCCCAACAGGCTCCGCCGTCCCTGGGATTCTCCAGGTAAGAACACTGGAGTGGGTTGCCATTTCCTTCTCTAACTTTCAACCCTAAACCAAGTCTTAATCACTTCTTCCCTATCCTGCTTTATGGCAGCACAATCAACCCAGATAGTTAAATAAAAAATCTGGGCTCCTCCCTTTACCTCGCCCAATATCAAGACACCTTAAAGGAATTAAAAATTAGCATAAATACAGTTTTCATTTATACTAACAAAACTGGATCACAGTCAAAAATAAAAAGGCTGGGGCTTCCCCAGCAGTTCACTGGTTAAGACTCTACCTTCCAATGCTGGGAGCACAGGTTTGATCCCTGGTCAGGAAACTAAAATCCCACATGCCGTGCAGTGCAGCCAAGAATTTGAAAAATAAAATAAAAAGTAAAAAGGCTTACGCTTGTGACAACATGGGTGGACCCTGAGTGTATTATGCTGAGTCAGACGGAGAAAGACAAACACCATATAATTTCACTCATATTTGGAATATGGAAACAAAAAACAAAATAAATGTACAAACCAAATCAACCAAAAACAAACACATAGATAAAGAGAACAGAGCAGTAGTTACCAGAGGGGAAGGGGAGGAGGGGAGGACAAACCGAGTAAAGGCAAATCAATTGTATGGTGAAGGATGAAACTAAATCTCAGTGGTGAGCACACTGTAATGTATACAGAGCTAGAAATACAAAGTTGTACACATGAAGCTTACATAATGTTATAAACCAAAGTTACCGCAATACAAAAAAAAAAAACAAACTTAAAAAAAAAGCTTATAGGGACTTCCCTGGTGGTCCAGCAGATAAGATTTAGTGTTCCTAATCCTGGAGGCCTGGGTTCAATTCCTGGTCAGGGAACTAGATCCCACAAGCTGGAAGCAACTAACCCCTGGTGCAGCCAAATAAATAAATAAATATGAAAAAGGAAAAGGCTTATACACTGAGTTAAACATTTCTGATTTCTTGCAAATTTACAAGAGATACTAACTAAAAATACTCTGTGTGCATGTGCACTAAGTCATGTCTGACTCTTTGTGACCCCATGAAATTGGGCCTGCCAGGTTTGTCTGTCCATGGGATTTTCCGGGCAAGAATACTGGATTGGGTTGCCATTTCCTATTCCAGGCTCAACTGAAAATACAGATTGGAAAGTTTTATATTAATGTATGGAATTTCATCCTACAGAACGTAGCCTTTGACTTAAGTTCTCTAACAACAGGGTTACCAACAGTATCTAACTTACCCTGTTCCTCAGTTCCCACCTTCAACATTCATTCAGTTGGCAGATTTCTAGTTGGGATTGTGTAAGTTCATCTACTGATGGAATCTGATCCATTTGATCAATTATCTAAAGTTTTTAAAAATCCCATTAAAAAACACTTTTATCCCCCCAATTCTTTACTTTTACCTAAATATTGGGATCATGGGCCTCAATCCTTACCAAACTAATTATTTACATTAGCTCCACAAGGTAGATTCATATGCAATCTACTCCATGATTTAAAAAAAAAAAAAATCCAAACACTGATATAACCCACAGGACAGCCTTTCAAAATCCTTTCAAAAGGACTCAAAATCCTTTATGAACGTTTTCTTCCACAAGTTGCGGACTGGGTCTCTCAACTTGATATCTTGCTGGCTTAGTTCGAATTCTCACAGAAGGTGATCCTGAGACAAGGATTCAAGTGCAAGAATTATGTTTGGGAGGTGCTCCTAGAGAGCTCCATCAAGGAAGACAGGGAAGACAAAGAAACTAATAATAGATCCATTTTCCAACAGGTTGCCACTTTGAGAAAACTGAAGTTTAATCTGTTGGGGCATTCTGGGAGAAAGTTCAGTTCAGTCGCTCAGTCGTGTCTGACTCTTTGCGACCCTATGAACCACAGCATGACAGGCTTCCCTGTCTATCACTAACTCCCAGAGTCCACCCAAACCCATGTCCATTGAGCCGGTGATGACATCCAACCATCTCATCCTCTGTTGTCACCTTCTCCTCCTGCCTTCAATCTTTGCCAGCATCAGGGTCTTTTCAAATGAGTCAGCTCTTTGCATCAGGTGGCCAAAGTACTGGAGTTTCAGCTTCAACATCAGTCCTTCCAATGAACACCCAGGAGTGATCTCCTTTAGGATGGACAGGATGGATCTCCTTGCAGTCCAAGGGACTCTCAAGAGTCTTCTCCAACACCACAGTTCAAAAGCATCAATTCTTCAGCACTCAGCCTTCTTCACAGTCCAACTCTCACATCCATACAAGACCACTGGAAAAATCAAAGCCTTGACTAGACGGACCTTAGTCAGCAAAGTAATGTCTCTGCTTTTGAGTATGCTATCTAGGTTGGTCATAACTTTTCTTCCAAGAAGTAAGCATCTTTTAATTTCATGGCTGCAGTCACCATCTGCAGTAATTTTAGAGCCCCAAAAAATAAAGTCTGACACTGTTTCTACTGTTTCCCCATCTATTTCCCATGAAGTGATGGGACTGGATGCCATGATCTTCGTTTTCTGAATGTTGAGCTTTAGGCCAACTTTTTCACTCTCCACTTTCACTTTCATCAAGAGGCTTTTTAGCTCCTCTTCACTTTCTGCCATAAGGGTGGTGTCATCTACATATCTGAGGTTATTGATATTTCTCCCGGCAATCTTGATTCCAGCTTGTGTTTCTTTCAGTCCAGCGTTTCTCATGATGTACTCTGCATAGAAGTTAAACAAGCAGGGTGACAATATACAGCCTTGATGGACTCCTTTTCCTATTTGGAACCAGTCTGTTGTTCCATGTCCAGTTCTAACTGTTGCTTCCTGACCTGCATACAGATTTCTCAAGAGGCAGGTCAGGTGGTCGGGTATTCCCATCTCTTTCAGAATTTTCCACAGTTTATTGTGATCCACACAGAAGCATCTTTTAATTCCATGGCTGCAGTCACCATCCGGGAGAAAAATGGAGAACAAAAACCTCAGAGTTATGTGGCCTGAAGTGCCTCAAGGAATAGGAGAGTAAGGATATTGAGAGTTAACTTAGGCAGGTTGATAAGGAGTCCAAGCCTAAGGCCTCTTCAAGGAGGACGTAAACATTCTTTTTTACATTCTTTTGCCTTAGACAAGATTTTGTTCATAGGCAGCAATATCTCTTGTTCAAGGACTTTTTTTTTTTTTTTTGAGTTTTGGATGTATGTTTTGGGAGAAGGTCTGGGTAAAAACTTCCATAGCCTTGAGCTCTGGGTTAACCTGTTCCTTCTGGCTAATCTCATGCTGATGTCATTCCAGGATGTATGTTATGGCAAAGGGTCGGGGCAAAATTCTCACAGCCTTGAGGTATTTTTTTTTATCTATTCTCAGCAGCTACTTGAGAAGTATATAAGGTCCCACTTAAATTAGTGAGGCAGGTACTCTCCTACCCCTTTCTGATGTCTATCAGATGTCAGAAGTTTTTTTTTTTTTTTTTTTTTGTCACTTTCATTTTAAATAAAATCGACACAAAGCTCTGAGTGACTGAGACTGTCTTTGGTCCTAAGTTAAATCTCTTTCAGAGACCATGAATCCGATGGCACCCTTAACTGTTCATCACTAAGATATCAGTATTTATATATCAGCTGCCTTCAGTCAGTGGAGAGGGGATGCTCCCAGGCAGCACTGCCCCACCAGGAGTGAAAGCCCACCTCTTGCTGATACAGGCAGAACTGTCTCTAAGGACCAGAGAAAGAGGTCAAGTAGAGAGTCACGAGTGCTGGACAGTGGAAGCCAAGTGGCATGGAGGATGGTGTGGGGTTCTGATAACTGCCACACTTGCAGAAGAAGCCAATGGATTACTGATATTCTTACCAAGATAAATTTAAGGAATATCTAAGCTATTTGGTAACAATCATTCATCCCTAGCAGCCTTTGATTTCACAAGTGGAGGTACCTGAGTTATCTTATCCTTGTCTTAAAAGCTTTTTCAAAGTTTGAAGGCATGGTATTCATGTTACAATTAGGGTCAAAATAAGGTTTTTAATGCCAATCATGTTTTTTAAAAAGACTTTTTATTGTGGAAAATCTCAAATATCCACAAAATCAGAGAGAACAGTCACTTGAGTGACTCATGGCCAATCTTGCCTTTCCATAAACCTTAAATTCATTTTCAATTAGCCTAAAAAGGGCTGCTTTCCAGTCTCTCTTCTTTTAAATTTAAATATAATAAAGGCAAAAACTCATCAAAAATATAATGAGATAAAAAATAAGTGATTGCCAGAGGTAGTTTGGAAAAGATAAATAGAATTTTTAGGGCAGTGAAAATACTCTGTATGGTATTACAACGATGACCAAGATTGAACCCTAAGGTAAAGTAATGGGCTTCAGGTGACTATGATGTGTCAACATACCATATATATATATATATATATATATATATATACACATATGCCATATATACAACAGCATTCTGGGTGGAATATTCAGTTGATAATGGAGGAAGCTATACATGTGTGGGGACAAGGGATATATGGGAAACCTCTGTACCTCCCTCTCTATTGTGTTGTAAACCTCAACCTGCTCTACAAAAATAATTTTAAACAATAATTAAAAAATTTAACTGTAACTGACGTGTCATGGTAAAAGGGAAGAAAAACACCTTTGCTAACTATAGGCTTTTCTCATTAACAGGGAGTGGTCTTAAAACACAGTGAATTCCATTGGCTAATTATTGTTGGAAAAAAACAATTTAGTAGCAACTCTACACAAAAGGGAATGGCAAGCCACTTCAGTATTCTTGCCTTGAGAACCCCATGAACAGTAGGAAAAGGCAAAATGATAGGATACCAAAAGAGGAACTCCCCACATCATTAGGTGCCCAATATGCTACTGGAGATCAGTGGAGAAATAACTCCAGAAAGAATGAAGGGATGGAGCCAAAGCATAAACAATACCCAGTTGTGGATGTGACTGGTGATAGAAGCAAGATTCGATACTGTAAAGAGCAATATTGCATAGGAACCTGGAATGTTAGGTCCATGAATCAAGGCAAATTGGAAGTGGTCAAACAAGAGACGGCAAGGGTGAACGTTGACATTCTAGGAATCAGAGAACTAAAATGGACTGGAATGGGTGAATTTAACTCAGATGACCATTACATCTACTACTGCGGGCAGGAATCCCTCAGAAGAAATGGAGTAGCCATCATGGTCAACAAAAGAGTCTGAAATGCAGTACTTGGATGCAATCTCAAAAACGACAGAATGATCTCTGTTCGTCTCCAAGGCAAACCATTTAATATCACAGTTATCCAAGTCTATGCCCCAACCAGTAACGCTGAAGAAACTGAAGTTGAACGGTTTTATGAAGACCTACAAGATCTTTTAGAACTAACACCCCAAAAAGATGTCCTTTTCGTTATAGGTGACTGGAATGCAAAAGTAGGAGGTCAAGAAACACCTAGAGTAACAGGCAAATTTGGCTTTGGAGTACAGAATGACAGGGCAAAGACTAATAGAGTTTTGCCAAGAAAATGCACTGGTCATAGCAAACACCCTCACCCAACAACACAAGAGAAGACTCTACACATGGACATCACCAGATGGTCAACACTGAAATCAGATTGATTATATTCTTTGCAGCCAAAGATGGAGAAGCTCTATACAGTCAACAAAAACAAGACCGGGAGCTGACTGTGGCTCAGATCATGAACTCCTTATTGCCAAATTCAGACTTAAATTGAAGAAAGTAGGGAAAACCACTAGACCATTCAGGTATGACCTGAATCAAATCCCTTATGATTATACAGTGGAACTGAGAAATAGATTTAATGGTCTAGATCTGATAGATAGAGTGCCTGATGAACTATGGAATGAGGTTCGTGACATTGTACAGGAGACAGGGATCAAGACCATCCCCATGGAAAAGAAATGCACAAAAGCAAAATGGCTGTCTGGGGAGGCCTTACAAATGGCTGTGAAAAGAAGAGAGGCAAAAAGCAAAGGAGAAAAGGAAAGATATAAGCATCTGAATGCAGAGTTCCAAAGAATAGCAAGGAGAGATAAGAAAGCCTTCTTCAGCAATCAATGCAAAGAAATAGAGGAAAACAACAGAATGGGAAAGACTAGATTTCACTTCAAGAAAATTAGAGATACCAAGGGAACATTTCATGCAAAGATGGGCTTGATAAAGGACAGAAATGGTCTGGACCTAACAGAAGCAGAAGATATTAAGAAGAGGAGGCAAGAATACACAGAAGAACTATACAAAAAAGATCTTCACGACCCAGATAATCATGATGATATGATCACTAATCTAGAGCCAGACATCTTGGAATGTGAAGTCAAGTGGGCCTTAGAAAGCATCACTATGAACAAAGCTAGTGGAGGTGATGGAATTCCAGTTGAGCTGTTTCAAATCCTGAAAGTGCTGTACTCAATATGCCAGCAAATTTGGAAAACTCAGCAGTGGCCACAGGACTGGAAAAGGTCAGTTTTCATTCCAATCCAAGAGAAAGACAATGCCAAAGAATGCTCAAACTACCACACAATTGCACTCATCTCACATGCTAGTAATGTAATGCTCATAATTCTCCAAGCCAGGCTTCAGCAATTCGTGAACTGTGAACGCCCTGATGTTCAAGCTGGTTTTAGAAAAGGCAGAGGAACCAGAGATCAAATTGCCAACATCCGCTGGATCATGGAAAAAGCAAGAGAGTTCCAGAAAAACATCTATTTCTGCTTTATTGACTATGCCAAAGCCTTTGACTGTGTGGATCACAATAAGCTGTGGGGAATTCTGAAAGAGATGGGAATACCAGACCACCTAACCTGCCTCTTGAGGAATCTGTATGCAGGTCAGGAAGCAACAGTTAGAACTGGACATGGAACAACAGACTGGTTCCAAATAGGAAAAGGAGGCCGTCAAGGCTGTATACTGTCACCCTGCTTATTTAACTTCTATGCAGAGTACATCATGAGAAACGCTGGACTGGAAGAAACACAAGCTGGAATCAAGATTGCCAGGAGAAATATCAATAACTTTAGATATGCAGATGACACCACCCTTATGGCAGAAAGTGAAGAGGAGCTAAAAAGCGTCTTGATGAAAGTGAAAGAGGAGAGTGAAAAAGTTGGCTTAAAGCTCAACATTCAGAAAACGAAGATCATGGCATCTGGTCCCATCACTTCATGGGAAATAGATGGGGA
>NW_024080485.1:20783-41065 GCF_014754425.2 Oryx dammah
GCTCCAAAATTACTGCAGATGGTGACTGCAGCCATGAAATTAAAAGATGCTTACTCCTTGGAAGAAAAGTTATGAGCAACCTAGATAGTATATTCAAAAGCAGAGACATTACTTTGCCGACTAAGGTCCGTCTAGTCAAGGCTATGGTTTTTCCTGTGGTCATGTATGGATGTGAGAGTTGGACTGTGAAGAAGGCTGAGCGCCGAAGAATTGATGCTTTTAAACTGTGGTGTTGGAGAAGACTCTTGAGAGTCCCTTGGACTGCAAGGAGATCCAACCAGTCGATTCTGAAGATCAACCTTGGGATTTCTTTGGAAGGAATGATGCTGACGCTGAAGCTTCAGTACTTTGGCCACCTCAAGTGAAGAGCTGACTCATTGGAAAAGACTCTGATGCTGGGAGGGATTGGGGGCAGGAGGAGAAGGGGACAACCGAGGATGAGATGGCTGGATGGCATCACGGACTCGATGGACGTTGAGTCTGAGTGAACTCTTGGAGATGGTGATGGACAGGGAGGCCTGGCATGCTGCGATTCATGGGGTCGCAAAGAGTTGGACACGACTGAGCGACTGAACTGAACTGAACTGATACCAATCTCTTAAAAACTTGAATTCCAAAACATTATTTTTTGAAAATCTAAGGAAATTCTGAGTTCAAAATTTATTTAAAACCTGCCTAGATGAGTAATTATGGGCCTGCATATATGCATATTCACATATATCCACACATATCTTTTCTTTCTTATGAAAGTGAAAGTGAAGCTGCTTGGTTCTGTCTGACTCTTTGCAATTCCATGGACTATTGCCTACCAGGCTCCTCTGTCCATGGAATTTTCCAGGCAAGAGAACTGGATTGGGTTGCCATTTCCTTCTCCAGGGGATCTTCCTGACCCAGAAATCAATCCCAGGTCTCCTGCATTGCAGGCAGATGTTTTACTGTCTGAGCCACCAGGGAAGCCCATAATACTATTCTTTTGTTCTATTTCTGTGCTTTTTTTCTATTAACCATATAAAGTTCTTTCCATTTTAGCATAAATAGAGCTACCTAATATTTAACTGTTGCAAAGTATAACACTGTGTGGATATACCATAATAAGTTGTGGTTATGATAAATATTTAAATCCCTACTGTAGACAAGTGCAGCAAGGAACAGTCTCATTCATGGATCTTTTTGCAGTTGTAAAAGAGTATTTGCTTCTGAGGTAGGGTTGAGTCTATGATTATATACAACTACATTTTTGATGGGTATTATTAACTTACCCTCCAAGAGCCTGCACTAATTTATGCTCCCATGGACAGTTTGACTGTTTCCTTGCACTCTCACCAATATTATCAAACTTGCAAACTTTTGACAGTCTCCTAAATGAAAATGGGTATCTTATTATCATTTAATTTTGTGTGTGTATATATATATATATATATATATATAAAATTTTAACTATGAGTGGGGTTGAGCAATTTTTAAAGTTTCTTGGCCATTTTTTTTTCAAGTCTACTCTCCAACTTTTTTTAAAATATAGAGCTATTTTTAAAACTTCCTTGACAACTGTATTCTTTATACTACCCATAAAGTTTTAAATATAAAATTATATAAAATTTATGATATATAAGGTTTAATATAACATTCAATAACTTTATACTATGAAATTCTTCATCAGTTAAGTTCAGTCGCTCAGTCATGTCTGACTCTCTGTGACCCCATGGACGGCAGCACTCCAGGCTTCCCTGTCCATCACCACCTCCCAGAGTTTACTCAAACTCATATCCATCGAGTTGGTGATGCCATCCAACCATTTCATCTTCTGTATTCCCCTTCTCCTCCTGCCTTCAATCTTTCCCAGCATCAGCGTCTTTTCCAATGAGTCAGTTCTTCGCATCAGGTGGCCAAAGTATTGGCGTTTCAGCTTCAGCATCAGTCCTTCCAATGAATATTCAGGACTGATTTCCTTTAGGATGGACTGGTTGGATCTCCTTGCAGTCCAAGAGACTCTCAAGAATCTTCTCCAACACCACAGTTCAAAAGTATCGATTCTTTGGCACTCAGCTTTCTTTATAGTCCAGCTCTCACATCCACACATGACTACTGGAAAAACCATCACTTTGACTAGACGGACATTTGTTGGCAAAGCAATGTCTCTGCTTTCTAATATGCTGTCTCAGTTCAGTTCAGTTCAGTCACTCAGTCATGTCCAACTCTTTGTGACTCCATGAATCGCAGCACGCCAGGCCTCCATGGCCATCATCAACTCCCAGAGTTCACTCAAACTCATGTGTATTGAGTTGGTGATGCCATCCAGCCATGTCATCCTTTGTTGTCCCCTTCTCCTCCTGCCCCCAATCCATCCCAATGAGTCAACACTTTGCATGATGTGGCCAAAGTATTGGAGTTTCAGCCTCAGCATCAGTCCTTCCAATGAACACCCAGGACTGATCTCCTTTAGGATGGACCAGTTGGATCTCCTTGCAGTCCAAGGGACTCACAAGAGTCTTCTTACATGCATGGAATGCAAAAGTTGGAAGTCAGAAAACACCTGGAGTAACAGGCAAATTTGCCCTTGGAATACAGAATGAAGCAGGCCAAAGGCTAACAGAGTTTTGTCAAGAAAACGCACTGGTCATAGGAAGCACTCTCTTCCAACAACACAAAAGAAGACTCTACACATGGACATCACCAGATGGTCAACACCAAAATCAGATTGATTATATTCTTTGCAGCCAGAGATGGAGAAGCTCCATACAGTCAACAAAAATAAGACTGGGAGCTGACTGTGGCTCAGATCATGAACTCCTTATTGTCAAATTCAGACTTAAATTGAAGAAAGTAGGGAAAACCACTAGACCATTCAGGTATGACCTAAACCAAATCCCTTATGATTATACAGTGGAAGTGACAAATAGATTTAATGGTCTAGATCTGATAGATAGAGTGCCTGATGAACTATGGACTGAGGTTTGTGACATTGTACAGAAGACAGGGATCAAGACCATCCCCATGGAAAAGAAATGCAAAAAAGCAAAATGGCTGTCTGGGGAGGCCTTATAAATAGCTGTGAAAAGAAGAGAAGTGAAAAGCAAAGGAGAAAAGGAAAGATATTCCCATTTGAATGCAGAGTTCCAAAGAATAGCAAGGAGAGATAAGAAAGCCTTCCTCAGTGATCAATGCAAAGAAATAGAGGAAAACAACAGAATGGGAAGGACTAGAGATCTCTTCAAGAAAATTAGAGATACCAAGGGAACATTTCATGCAAAGATGGACTCGATAAAGGACAGAAATGGTATGGACCTAACAGAAGCAGAAGACATTAAGAACAGGGGGCAAGAATACACAGAAGAACTGTACAAAAAAGATCTTCACGACCCAGATAATCATGATGGTGTGATCACTCACCTAGAGTCAAACATTCTGGAATGTGAAGTCAAGTGGGCCTTAGAAAGCATCACTATGAACAAAGCTAGTTGAGGTGATGGAATTCCAGTGGAGCTATTTCAAATCCTAAAAGATGATGCTGTGAAAGTGCTGTACTCAGTATGCCAACAAATTTGGAAAACTCAGCAGTGGCCACAGGACTGGAAGAGGTCAGTTTTCATTCCAGTCCCAAAGAAAGGCAATGCTAAAGAATGCTCAAACTACCGCACAATTGCACTCATCTCACATGCTAGCAAAGTAATGCTCAAAATATGCTGTCTGGGTTGGTCATAGCTTTTCTTACAAGGAGCAAGCATCTTTTAATTTCATTGCTGTAGTCACCATCTGCAGTGTTGAGCTTTAAGCCAACTTTTTCACTCTTCTCTTTTACTTTCATCAAGAGGCTTTTTAGTTCCTCTTCACTTTCTGCCATAAGGGTAGTGTCATCTGCATATCTGAGGTTATTGATATCTCTCCCAGCAATCTTGATTCCAGCTTGTGCTTCATCCAGTCCACCATTTCTCATGATGTACTCTGCATGTAAGTTAAATAAGCAGGGTGACAATATACAGCCTTGACGTACTCCTTTCCCAATTTGGAACCAGTCTCCTGTTCCATGTCCAGTTCCAACTGTTGCTTACTGACCTGCATACAGATTTCTCAGGAGGCAGGTCAGGTGGTCTGGTATTCCCATCTCTTTAAGAATTTTCCAGTTTGTTGTGATCCACACAGTCAAAAGTTTCATATATTAAGATAATTAGTGTATTTTATCCTATGTAATACAAACATTTTCTATGGCTTATAATTTGTCTTTTAACCTTGTTAATTACAATGGTTATAGCTATGTTTGAGTTTTTATACAATTAAATTTATCCATTTTTATCTTAATGAATTCCAGGTTCTGTGTGATGTTTAGGAAGGACTTTACAAACTAAGTTGCTACTATAAAAGTGATCTCTTCCATTATGTTACTAAAACTGGTTACTGTTTGCATATAGGAAACCTGTTGATTTTTTAATATTTGTATGGTTAATAAGATGATGATTCTACTTGTGAAAGTATTTACAGTAATCAAACATTACCTTTGTAAGTCCAGAAGTTCACCTGCAACTTCTGTTCCGATACTACCAGCACCAAGTAATATTTCCGTAGATGTTCCAGGCACACTAATAAAAGACTGTCTAGAGGATCCTAAATCATAACAAAAGATTCAACTGAGGACTTTAAAAAGTATATAACTTGGTCAATATATTTTTTCAATTCAAATATATTTCCTAATTCCCTCTTTAAAAGAAACAAACCAGCTGCATCCTAAAATGTTAGAAACATTCATGCTTACCTTACAAACATTCTCATAATGGTTTAAGATGCTCATAAAGACTGATGTGAATCAAATATATGGGAAGTCATTGAGAGATCAGTTATGACCTACAACCCTTGAGTACAGACAGTTTCTTCACACTTTAACCTCTACACTAAAGGCAGAGCAATACTATTTTTTTTCTTTTATTGAGGTATAGTTGATTTATAATACTGTTAGTTCCAGGTATGCAGCAAAGCGATTCAGTTGTACATATATGTATATATATATATATTCTTTTTCAGATTCTCTTCCATTATAGGTTATTACAAGATATTGACTATAGTTCCCTCTGCTATATATGAAATTATTATTTTACCTATAGCTGTGTGTATCTGTTAATCCCATACTCCTAATTTATCCCTCTCAACCCCTCTATTTCCCCTGTGGTAACCATAAATTTGTTTTCTCTGTCTGTGAGTCTATTTCTGTTTTGTAAATATGTTTATGTGTATTGTTTTTTTTAGATCCCACCTATAAGTGATATCATATTTGTCTTTCTCTGACTTACTTCACTTAATATGACAATCTCTAGGTCCACCCATATTGCTGCAAACGGCAATATTTCATTCTTTTTTATGGCTGAATATGACTCTACTTTTAATATTTCCTAATATGTTAATTTTTATTAATTAATGCAAATAAAATATTAACATATTCCTGTGGTAAACAACTACAATAACTTCCCCTTGGTGCTTTTCATGAATTTGACCAATAGACATTTGAGCACTCTAATATACAAGGAACTATGCTAGCAGCTGGTGGTTGATAATAAGTAGAACACCACTTCTGCTCTTAAGGGACTCACAGTCTAGGGGTGAGCCAGTTGAGTGAACAACTTATTGCGATACAATATAAGATTATAACAGAAGTGTGACCAAAGTACTGTGCGAATTCTGATAAGGATAACTCAACCCACTGAAGTCTTTTCAAGTTCACTTAGAAATTTTTCCCTCTCCAAGACATAAGGATGATAACTTTCTTAGTAATAAGTCTTCAGACCTAAAACTAAGCTTACCTTCTGATGACTGAGAGCTGCAAGGAAGCAATGATGTATCTCCAGCATCACGATGTCCCCTAGAATTCAGAAACACCGTAGGTGAATTTTTTAAGGTGAAGGAAAATGTTAAAGCAACTACATTAAGCTCTGTGTATCTGAATGGTCAGTTCTTGACCCACTAGTGTTTTATATGCATATTGTTAATATTACCACCAACACGAGGTATTGATGTGCTAAGTACCAGGGCATTTGCCAGATGCCATGTTACCCTGTAATGTATATGTTCTCACAGATGCAAATTCTCAGTTCATAGTCTAATGATAAGAAGGCAAGAATTATTGGGATGAATAATAGAATTATCAGGATGGGTAATTAGTACTTACTGCAGGTACTAAGGATTGGAGGGGCTTTTTAAAAAAACTAAATATTTTAGATAAGGAAATAGAATTGGATTAATAAAACCTTATAGTAATTTCAAATAGAACATAGAAAAATAATACTTGGAATGGGGCCATGCTAGCATATTGAGCATATCAAGAAAAGCTGGCTTTTTCTTTAGGCTGACATAGCCATAGACCAGGGCTTGGAAGGGAGTGAATGGTCTGGATTCCTGCTTATTATCCCTCAGCCAAATATTTTTACACAAGTATATGTGATCCCAAAGTTTAGAAGATGGACATGAAAAAATGATGTGGAGGCAAAATGACTTCTAACAATTATGTGCTTGTGTGCTTAGTTGCTCAGTTGTGTCCGACAAGAGTCTTTGCGACCCCATGGACTGTAGCCTGTCAGGCCCCTCTGTCTATGGGGATTCTCTAGACAAGAATACTAGAATGGGTTGCCATGCCCTCCTCGAGGGGATCTTCCTAAGCCAGGGATCGAACCCAGGTCTGCCACATTGCAGGTGGATTCTTTACCATCTGAGCCACTAGTGAAGCCTTCTTACAATTATAAACAGTTTAAAGCCACATCCACAGTGCTTTTTGGAAGGACAAAAGAAGGTCATGAAGGGTAGGAAAAAACTTTCTGAATAAATGCATCTACTGTCACATTTTATACCAAGCCAAAAGGAATTTATTACAAAAGGGCAAACTTTTAACTTAATTCTGAGAACTAATACCAATGAGCAGTGAATGAATTATATATATATATATATATATAATATACTCAAGTTACAAAATATATACTCAAGTTACAAAGCCAGGGGATCACATGGGTTTTTTTAAAATTGAAGTATAGTTGATTTACAATGATTCATGTTTTTGGCAAAGTGATTATACACACATAATATTTTCTTTTTCAGTTTCTTTTCCATTATATCATAGATTATTAAAAGATATTGAATATAGTTCTCTCTGATATAGTAGGTCCTTGTTCATCTATTTTATATGTAGTAGTTTGTATCTATTAATCATCAATTCCCAATTTATTCCCCCCTTTTCTTCTTTGGCAGCTATAAGTTTGTTTTCTATGTGAGTCTCTTTCTGTTGTGTAAATAAGTTCATCTGTGTCATTCTTTAATTAATTTTTTGGAAGGTAAAATCTCAACTTTTTATTGAGATATAATTGACATATAATATTATATTAGTTTCAGGTGTACAAGATAATGATTTAATATTTGCATATATTGAAAAATGTTCACCACAAAAGTGTAATTAACACCTGTCATTACACATAGTTACAATTTTTATCCTTGTGATGAGAATGTTTTTTAAAAATTTATTTTTTTGAATTGGAGTATAATTGCCTTACAATGTTTAGTTTCTACTATATTTCTAATTTTTTAAGATTCTATTAATATATGTAAGTGATATCATATATTTGTCTTTCTCTGTCTGACTTACTTCACTTAGTAGGATAATCTCTAGGTCTACTCATGTTACTGCAAATGGCATTAACTCAAATTATAAAGCCAGAGAATCAAATAGTTTTAATGATTTAGCAAGATGAAAAGAGGGAAACAAAGATACTCATTTGAAATTAATAAAAAGGTCTTAACAACATAAAATGTTACTTACAAAACTAAAGTGTTGACAGACACAATATATTCCAGTTCTTTGGTCCAAGGATTTGTGAAACTAAACCACTGGCTTTTTAAAGTTACGAAAGACCCATCTTTCGCTCTGAATTTGTATGAATCTGTAAATATTTTCTCTTTACTCTGTAGAACTTAACAAGAAAAGATAATAATCAGCATAACATTTTACCACTGTATAAATCAGTCCTTTAAGGATTAACTCAAGGTCCAGATTTCACAGGAATGAAAAATTAAGAGTTGAAACTATAATTAAAAAGTACTAAAAGGCAACCCCACTCAAGGCATACCTGCTTTGTGCTTGTCAGTCAAATTACTATGGTCATCCTGATGAAAATATTCATAACAAGAAGTTCCCAAGAGTTCCTGAGGCAGATATCCTAAAATTGCTGTTGCCCTAGTTTTAAAATTAAAAGTAAAGTTCAGAATTGGTGAATGTATCCCCTTCTGGAAGACTGTTTCTCCATACATGATCAGGACAGTGGAGAAGTGGACCAGGAGATGAGTAACCCTTAGCTTCACTGGGCTCCCTGTGGCTGCCCTTGACTCAGATTAGAGTTGCAAAGCAGAATGGACACCCAGGCACCAGGCTGTTCCAGAGGCCACTGACCTAATCCACGGTATACTGTTCTCACCCTGCGCCAATAAAACTGTGGCCATAGGCTGTACACGGTTTCTGCACCACTGGCTAAGAGATATTTTAAGTTTGCAATTTAGTTACAGATGTATCTGTATCTTTATTTCATTTAAGCTTCATTTCCTATTCTAAAGCTTAAAAAAAAAAACAAATCCAGCCGTGCTACTAAGCCACATCTTTAGTAGCCTTAAATATCTAGTCAGTATGGCAAATAAATGTTTACCTTTGATCAACATAGACAAATTTTCCATTAACTGCAAAACGGGTAATAAATTCAGCTGGTTTCACTTTAATCTCGCTACTGTTCTGTGGGACAATATGTGGACGTAGTCTTCCAACGGCAACAAGGCAGGTGAAATCACTCCTTTCTTTCTTATTGTCCCTTTCTTCTTCCAATTCAGCAATATTTGGAGGCCAGCTTCTCAAGTAACCAGTGCAGTGGATGGTACAGAATTTTCTGTGATCTAATTCAACAGTTTAAAAAAAGAGGATTTGTCAACTATGTCACAATAAAACTAAAAAAAGATTAAGAATCTAAAAGCATTTCAATCATTATGAATAAATTCATTACACTGACATTTATATTAGTTCTAATTCTGCTATGAAATAGCCTTTATGCTAAATATGAAAAGGGAATAGGTTGGCATTAAAAAGAAAGCATCGGTCATGTTTACTTAACAACTTAATTCCTAATGGGTTACTTTTTTTTATGTACTCATTGTATATTGAAATATAATACTGTTTTAGATATGTTACATAAAACAAATTATTAAAAATAATTTCACTTCTTTCTATTTCTTAAATGTGGCTTCTGGAAAATTCCAGATGACTCAAGTGGCTTCTATGTGCCTCGTGTTATTATATATATATATATTTTTACTTTATTTTAATTTACAATTCTGTATTGGTTTTGCCATACATTGACATGAATCCACCAAGGGTGTACATGCATTCCCAAACATGAACCCCCCTCCCACCTCCCTCTGCATAACATCTCTCTGAGTCATCCTCTTGTACCAGCCCCAAGCATGCTGTATCCTGCATCTGACATAGACTGGCGATTCGATTCTTACATGATATTATACATGTTTCAATGCTATTCTCCCAAATCATCTCACCCTCTCCCTCTCCCTCTGAGTCCAAAAGTCTGCTATACACATCTGTGTCTTTTTTGCTGTCCTGCATACAGGGTCATCATTGCCATCTTTCTAAATTCCATATATATGTGTTAGTATACTGTATTGGTGTTTTTCTTTCTGGCTTACTTCACTCTGTATAATTGGCTCCAGTTTCATCCATCTCATCAGAACTGATTCAAATGTATTCTTTTTAACGGCTGAGTAATACTCCATTGTGTATATGTACCACAGCTTTCTTATCCATTCGTCTGCTGATGGACATCTAGGTTGTTTCCATGTCCTGGCTATTGTAAACAGTGCTGCGATGAATACTGGGGTACATGTGTCTCTTTCAGTTCTGGTTTCCTCGGTGTGTATGCCCAGCAGTGGGATTGCTGGGTCATAAGGCAGTTCTATTTGCAATTTTTTAAGGTATCTCCACACTGTTCTCCATAGTGGCTGTACTAGTTTTCATTCCCACCAACAGTGTAGGAGGGTTCCCTTCTCTCCACACCCTCTCCAGCATTTATTGCTTGCAGATTTTTGGATCGCAGACATTCTGACTGGTGTGAAGTGGTACTTCATTGTGGTTTTGATTTGCATTTCTCTGATAATGAGTGATGTTGAGCATCTTTTCATGTGTTTGTTAGCCATCCATATGTCTTCTTTGGAGAAATGTCTATTTAGTTCTTTGGCCCATTTTTTGATTGGGTCGTTTATTTTTCTGGAATTGAGCTGCATAAGTTGTTTGTATATTTTTGAGATTAGTTGTTTGTCAGTTGCTTCATTTGCTATTATTTTCTCCCATTCCGAAGGCTGTCTTTTCACCTTGCTTATATTTTCCTTTGTTGTGCAGAAGCTTTTAATTTTAATTAGATCCCATTTATTTAATTTTGCTTTTATTTCCAGAATTCTGGGAGGTGGATCATAGAGGATCCTGCTGCAATTTATGTCAGAGAGTGTTTTGCCTATGTTCTCCTCTAGGAGTTTTATAGTTTCTGGTCTTACATTTAGATCTTTAATCCATTTTGAGTTTATTTTTGTGTGCTGTGTTAGAAAGTGATCTAGTTTCATTCTTTTACAAGTGGTTGACCAGTTTTCCCAGCACCACTTGTTAAAGAGATTGTCTTTACTCCATTGTATATTCTTGCCTCCTTTGTCAAAGATAAGGTGTCCATAGGTGTGTGGATTTATCTCTGGGCTTTCTATTTTGTTCCATTGGTCTATATTCCTGTCTTTGTGCCAGTACCATACTGTCTTGATGACTGTGGCTTTGTAGTAGAGCCTGAAGTCAGGCAAGTTGATTCCTCCAGTTCCATTCTTCTTTCTCAAGATGGCTTTGGCTATTCGAGGTTTTGGGTTACTTTTCTCAAAAACTAAATTATATGTCCTACATCAAAAGGATTGTTTTAATTTCAATTTAAACAGATCCATAGCTATTTCATTATTTCCAAGTTAATTTTTTAAATTACAGTAATTTATATTTTAAAAACTGTTAAACTTCATACCCCCTTGTTCTTTGCTACAGAAGTATTATTTTCAGCTTATTTAAATTTTGGTATATTATAATTTATATTCATAAATTTAAAGGACACATGAATATATTCTTAAATTTCTTATGTTAGCATTTATAATGGCTAATAGATGCATGTTATAATATATTATAGAAACATTTTGGAGAACATTCAGAGAAATTTATCATAAAGTGTATAAAAATAAAACAACTAAATTTCAAAAAAAAACATTACGCAATTAAGTCATAAGAAAACACTCATCAAACACATTCAACCAGGAAAATTAAAAATTGGAAATAATCCATATGTGCAAATATCAGGAAATGCTTAAGAAAACAATAACAGTATAAAAGATAGACAGTATACAGATTATGGCAATCTACAAAAATTTAACTTAAAGGTAAAAAAGAGGGGAGAGAAAAAACAGTTGTTTGTGAAAAGATTTAGGAAAGACCAGAATAGTCATTGTTGTAAGTTGGCACTTTTTGCTCAGACTGTTATTACAAATCTTTAAAAAAATTTTTTTGATGGATGATGATATGGGCTGTCTTATTAAGATACCAACTAATAGTAATAGGATGGCATCACCAACTCAATGGACATGAGTTTGAGTGAACTCTGGGAGTTGGTGATGGACAGGGAGGCCTGGCGTGCTGTGATTCATAGGGTTGCAAAGAGTCGGACACGACTGAGCAACTGAACTGAACTGAATAGTAATAGCAAAGGTGTAAAGAACACTTTACGTGCCATGCTGTAAGTTCTTGGTATAATTCATTTAATCTACTTAATTAAAAGACGCTTGCTCCTTGGAAGAAAAGCTATGACAACCTAGACAGCATATTAAAAAGCAGAGACATCACTTTGCAGACAAAGGTCCATTTAGCCAAAGCTATGGTTTTTAGTAGTCTGTACAGGTATGAGAGTTGGACCATAAAGAAGGCTGAGCACCAAAGAATTGATGCTTTCAAACTGTGGTGCTGAAGACTCTAGGGAGTCCCATGGACAGCAAGGAGATCAAACCAGTCAATCCTAAAGAAAATCAACCTTGAATATTCACTGGAAGGACTGATGCTGAAGCTGAAGTTCCAATACTTTGGCTACCTGATATGAAGAGCCAACTCATTGAAAAAGAGGCTGATGCTGGGAAAGATTGAGGGCAGGAAGAGAAGGGGGTGACAGAGGATGAGATGGTTGCCTGGTGTCATTGACTCAATGGACATGAGTCTGATCAAACTTTGGGGGATAGTGAAGGACAGGGAAGCCTGGAGTGCCTCAGTCCATAGGCTTGCAAAGAGTCGGACTTGACTGAGTGACTAAACAACAAAAACAATAGTTCTGTGAGAGGTTCTAATACCATCCCCACCATCTTAGGGAACTGAGAGTTACTGCCAAGGTTACAGCAGGGAAGGGTGGAGCTTGGGGTTTACCTGCAGACAGGCTGCCTCCCAAACTCCCTCTCTGAACCACTGTTCTGGTGCTATTTGATGGAAGTGAGTGCTGTCACAGCAGGTATTCAAACAGGAGCCTGAGTGATGGAGAGAGAGGGCTACATAAAGGTGTTCCAAGAGGGAACAGCCAGTGCAAACAGAGTCAAGAGTGAGCAGGCAGAAGCGGCTGGGGCACCCTCTGTCCTGGGGGGGTGTCTGGAGAATAAAGCAGGGAACAGACAGTTTAGCTCTTGTAAGCCCTACACAGTGTTAGTTAGGTGCTCAGGCATGTCTGACTCTTAGCGATTCCGTGGTCTGAAGCCCTCCAAGTTCCTCTGTCCGTGGGATTCTCCAGGCAAGAACACTAGAGTGGGTAGCCTCCTTCTCCAGGGGATCTTCCTGACCAGGGAGGGAACCCAGGTCTCCGGCATTGCAGGCAGAGTTTTTCCCATCTGAGCCGAAGGACCTTGTATTCAACACTTAACAGACATCAACACTCTCCATGACCCACAGATGTCTTAAATTACAAGTTGTTATCTCTTTCAACCCTGCTGCTGCTGCTGCTAAATCGCTTCAGTCGTGTCCGACTCTGTGCATCCCCATAGACGGCAGCCCAACAGGCTCCGCCGTCCCTGGGATTCTCCAGGTAAGAACACTGGAGTGGGTTGCCATTTCCTTCTCCAACTTTCAACCCTAAACCAAGTCTTAATCACTTCTTCCCTATCCTGCTTTATGGCAGCACAATCAACCCAGATAGTTAAATAAAAAATCTGGGCTCCTCCCTTTACCTCGCCCAATATCAAGACACCTTAAAGGAATTAAAAATTAGCATAAATACAGTTTTCATTTATACTAACAAAACTGGATCACAGTCAAAAATAAAAAGGCTGGGGCTTCCCCAGCAGTTCACTGGTTAAGACTCTACCTTCCAATGCTGGGAGCACAGGTTTGATCCCTGGTCAGGAAACTAAAATCCCACATGCCGTGCAGTGCAGCCAAGAATTTGAAAAATAAAATAAAAAGTAAAAAGGCTTACGCTTGTGACAACATGGGTGGACCCTGAGTGTATTATGCTGAGTCAGACGGAGAAAGACAAACACCATATAATTTCACTCATATTTGGAATATGGAAACAAAAAACAAAATAAATGTACAAACCAAATCAACCAAAAACAAACACATAGATAAAGAGAACAGAGCAGTAGTTACCAGAGGGGAAGGGGAGGAGGGGAGGACAAACCGAGTAAAGGCAAATCAATTGTATGGTGAAGGATGAAACTAAATCTCAGTGGTGAGCACACTGTAATGTATACAGAGCTAGAAATACAAAGTTGTACACATGAAGCTTACATAATGTTATAAACCAAAGTTACCGCAATACAAAAAAAAAAAACAAACTTAAAAAAAAAGCTTATAGGGACTTCCCTGGTGGTCCAGCAGATAAGATTTAGTGTTCCTAATCCTGGAGGCCTGGGTTCAATTCCTGGTCAGGGAACTAGATCCCACAAGCTGGAAGCAACTAACCCCTGGTGCAGCCAAATAAATAAATAAATATGAAAAAGGAAAAGGCTTATACACTGAGTTAAACATTTCTGATTTCTTGCAAATTTACAAGAGATACTAACTAAAAATACTCTGTGTGCATGTGCACTAAGTCATGTCTGACTCTTTGTGACCCCATGAAATTGGGCCTGCCAGGTTTGTCTGTCCATGGGATTTTCCGGGCAAGAATACTGGATTGGGTTGCCATTTCCTATTCCAGGCTCAACTGAAAATACAGATTGGAAAGTTTTATATTAATGTATGGAATTTCATCCTACAGAACGTAGCCTTTGACTTAAGTTCTCTAACAACAGGGTTACCAACAGTATCTAACTTACCCTGTTCCTCAGTTCCCACCTTCAACATTCATTCAGTTGGCAGATTTCTAGTTGGGATTGTGTAAGTTCATCTACTGATGGAATCTGATCCATTTGATCAATTATCTAAAGTTTTTAAAAATCCCATTAAAAAACACTTTTATCCCCCCAATTCTTTACTTTTACCTAAATATTGGGATCATGGGCCTCAATCCTTACCAAACTAATTATTTACATTAGCTCCACAAGGTAGATTCATATGCAATCTACTCCATGATTTAAAAAAAAAAAAAATCCAAACACTGATATAACCCACAGGACAGCCTTTCAAAATCCTTTCAAAAGGACTCAAAATCCTTTATGAACGTTTTCTTCCACAAGTTGCGGACTGGGTCTCTCAACTTGATATCTTGCTGGCTTAGTTCGAATTCTCACAGAAGGTGATCCTGAGACAAGGATTCAAGTGCAAGAATTATGTTTGGGAGGTGCTCCTAGAGAGCTCCATCAAGGAAGACAGGGAAGACAAAGAAACTAATAATAGATCCATTTTCCAACAGGTTGCCACTTTGAGAAAACTGAAGTTTAATCTGTTGGGGCATTCTGGGAGAAAGTTCAGTTCAGTCGCTCAGTCGTGTCTGACTCTTTGCGACCCTATGAACCACAGCATGACAGGCTTCCCTGTCTATCACTAACTCCCAGAGTCCACCCAAACCCATGTCCATTGAGCCGGTGATGACATCCAACCATCTCATCCTCTGTTGTCACCTTCTCCTCCTGCCTTCAATCTTTCCCAGCATCAGGGTCTTTTCAAATGAGTCAGCTCTTTGCATCAGGTGGCCAAAGTATTGGAGTTTCAGCTTCAACATCAGTCCTTCCAATGAACACCCAGGAGTGATCTCCTTTAGGATGGACAGGATGGATCTCCTTGCAGTCCAAGGGACTCTCAAGAGTCTTCTCCAACACCACAGTTCAAAAGCATCAATTCTTCAGCACTCAGCCTTCTTCACAGTCCAACTCTCACATCCATACAAGACCACTGGAAAAATCAAAGCCTTGACTAGACGGACCTTAGTCAGCAAAGTAATGTCTCTGCTTTTGAGTATGCTATCTAGGTTGGTCATAACTTTTCTTCCAAGAAGTAAGCATCTTTTAATTTCATGGCTGCAATCACCATCTGCAGTAATTTTAGAGCCCCAAAAAATAAAGTCTGACACTGTTTCTACTGTTTCCCCATCTATTTCCCATGAAGTGATGGGACTGGATGCCATGATCTTCGTTTTCTGAATGTTGAGCTTTAGGCCAACTTTTTCACTCTCCACTTTCACTTTCATCAAGAGGCTTTTTAGCTCCTCTTCACTTTCTGCCATAAGGGTGGTGTCATCTACATATCTGAGGTTATTGATATTTCTCCCGGCAATCTTGATTCCAGCTTGTGTTTCTTTCAGTCCAGCGTTTCTCATGATGTACTCTGCATAGAAGTTAAACAAGCAGGGTGACAATATACAGCCTTGATGGACTCCTTTTCCTATTTGGAACCAGTCTGTTGTTCCATGTCCAGTTCTAACTGTTGCTTCCTGACCTGCATACAGATTTCTCAAGAGGCAGGTCAGGTGGTCGGGTATTCCCATCTCTTTCAGAATTTTCCACAGTTTATTGTGATCCACACAGAAGCATCTTTTAATTCCATGGCTGCAGTCACCATCCGGGAGAAAAATGGAGAACAAAAACCTCAGAGTTATGTGGCCTGAAGTGCCTCAAGGAATAGGAGAGTAAGGATATTGAGAGTTAACTTAGGCAGGTTGATAAGGAGTCCAAGCCTAAGGCCTCTTCAAGGAGGACGTAAACATTCTTTTTTACATTCTTTTGCCTTAGACAAGATTTTGTTCATAGGCAGCAATATCTCTTGTTCAAGGACTTTTTTTTTTTTTTTTGAGTTTTGGATGTATGTTTTGGGAGAAGGTCTGGGTAAAAACTTCCATAGCCTTGAGCTCTGGGTTAACCTGTTCCTTCTGGCTAATCTCATGCTGATGTCATTCCAGGATGTATGTTATGGCAAAGGGTCGGGGCAAAATTCTCACAGCCTTGAGGTATTTTTTTTATCTATTCTCAGCAGCTACTTGAGAAGTATATAAGGTCCCACTTAAATTAGTGAGGCAGGTACTCTCCTACCCCTTTCTGATGTCTATCAGATGTCAGAAGTTTTTTTTTTTTTTTTTTTTTGTCACTTTCATTTTAAATAAAATCGACACAAAGCTCTGAGTGACTGAGACTGTCTTTGGTCCTAAGTTAAATCTCTTTCAGAGACCATGAATCCGATGGCACCCTTAACTGTTCATCACTAAGATATCAGTATTTATATATCAGCTGCCTTCAGTCAGTGGAGAGGGGATGCTCCCAGGCAGCACTGCCCCACCAGGAGTGAAAGCCCACCTCTTGCTGATACAGGCAGAACTGTCTCTAAGGACCAGAGAAAGAGGTCAAGTAGAGAGTCACGAGTGCTGGACAGTGGAAGCCAAGTGGCATGGAGGATGGTGTGGGGTTCTGATAACTGCCACACTTGCAGAAGAAGCCAATGGATTACTGATATTCTTACCAAGATAAATTTAAGGAATATCTAAGCTATTTGGTAACAATCATTCATCCCTAGCAGCCTTTGATTTCACAAGTGGAGGTACCTGAGTTATCTTATCCTTGTCTTAAAAGCTTTTTCAAAGTTTGAAGGCATGGTATTCATGTTACAATTAGGGTCAAAATAAGGTTTTTAATGCCAATCATGTTTTTTAAAAAGACTTTTTATTGTGGAAAATCTCAAATATCCACAAAATCAGAGAGAACAGTCACTTGAGTGACTCATGGCCAATCTTGCCTTTCCATAAACCTTAAATTCATTTTCAATTAGCCTAAAAAGGGCTGCTTTCCAGTCTCTCTTCTTTTAAATTTAAATATAATAAAGGCAAAAACTCATCAAAAATATAATGAGATAAAAAATAAGTGATTGCCAGAGGTAGTTTGGAAAAGATAAATAGAATTTTTAGGGCAGTGAAAATACTCTGTATGGTATTACAACGATGACCAAGATTGAACCCTAAGGTAAAGTAATGGGCTTCAGGTGACTATGATGTGTCAACATACCATATATATATATATATATATATATATATATACACATATGCCATATATACAACAGCATTCTGGGTGGAATATTCAGTTGATAATGGAGGAAGCTATACATGTGTGGGGACAAGGGATATATGGGAAACCTCTGTACCTCCCTCTCTATTGTGTTGTAAACCTCAACCTGCTCTACAAAAATAATTTTAAACAATAATTAAAAAATTTAACTGTAACTGACGTGTCATGGTAAAAGGGAAGAAAAACACCTTTGCTAACTATAGGCTTTTCTCATTAACAGGGAGTGGTCTTAAAACACAGTGAATTCCATTGGCTAATTATTGTTGGAAAAAACAATTTAGTAGCAATTCTACACAAAAGGGAATGGCAAGCCACTTCAGTATTCTTGCCTTGAGAACCCCATGAACAGTAGGAAAAGGCAAAATGATAGGATACCAAAAGAGGAACTCCCCACGTCATTAGGTGCCCAATATGCTACTGGAGATCAGTGGAGAAATAACTCCAGAAAGAATGAAGGGATGGAGCCAAAGCATAAACAATACCCAGTTGTGGATGTGACTGGTGATAGAAGCAAGATTCGATACTGTAAAGAGCAATATTGCATAGGAACCTGGAATGTTAGGTCCATGAATCAAGGCAAATTGGAAGTGGTCAAACAAGAGACGGCAAGGGTGAACGTTGACATTCTAGGAATCAGAGAACTAAAATGGACTGGAATGGGTGAATTTAACTCAGATGACCATTACATCTACTACTGCGGGCAGGAATCCCTCAGAAGAAATGGAGTAGCCATCATGGTCAACAAAAGAGTCTGAAATGCAGTACTTGGATGCAATCTCAAAAACGACAGAATGATCTCTGTTCGTCTCCAAGGCAAACCATTTAATATCACAGTTATCCAAGTCTATGCCCCAACCAGTAACGCTGAAGAAACTGAAGTTGAACGGTTTTATGAAGACCTACAAGATCTTTTAGAACTAACACCCCAAAAAGATGTCCTTTTCGTTATAGGTGACTGGAATGCAAAAGTAGGAGGTCAAGAAACACCTAGAGTAACAGGCAAATTTGGCTTTGGAGTACAGAATGACAGGGCAAAGACTAATAGAGTTTTGCCAAGAAAATGCACTGGTCATAGCAAACACCCTCACCCAACAACACAAGAGAAGACTCTACACATGGACATCACCAGATGGTCAACACTGAAATCAGATTGATTATATTCTTTGCAGCCAAAGATGGAGAAGCTCTATACAGTCAACAAAAACAAGACCGGGAGCTGACTGTGGCTCAGATCATGAACTCCTTATTGCCAAATTCAGACTTAAATTGAAGAAAGTAGGGAAAACCACTAGACCATTCAGGTATGACCTGAATCAAATCCCTTATGATTATACAGTGGAACTGAGAAATAGATTTAATGGTCTAGATCTGATAGATAGAGTGCCTGATGAACTATGGAATGAGGTTCGTGACATTGTACAGGAGACAGGGATCAAGACCATCCCCATGGAAAAGAAATGCACAAAAGCAAAATGGCTGTCTGGGGAGGCCTTACAAATGGCTGTGAAAAGAAGAGAGGCAAAAAGCAAAGGAGAAAAGGAAAGATATAAGCATCTGAATGCAGAGTTCCAAAGAATAGCAAGGAGAGATAAGAAAGCCTTCTTCAGCAATCAATGCAAAGAAATAGAGGAAAACAACAGAATGGGAAAGACTAGATTTCACTTCAAGAAAATTAGAGATACCAAGGGAACATTTCATGCAAAGATGGGCTTGATAAAGGACAGAAATGGTCTGGACCTAACAGAAGCAGAAGATATTAAGAAGAGGAGGCAAGAATACACAGAAGAACTATACAAAAAAGATCTTCACGACCCAGATAATCATGATGATATGATCACTAATCTAGAGCCAGACATCTTGGAATGTGAAGTCAAGTGGGCCTTAGAAAGCATCACTATGAACAAAGCTAGTGGAGGTGATGGAATTCCAGTTGAGCTGTTTCAAATCCTGAAAGTGCTGTACTCAATATGCCAGCAAATTTGGAAAACTCAGCAGTGGCCACAGGACTGGAAAAGGTCAGTTTTCATTCCAATCCAAGAGAAAGACAATGCCAAAGAATGCTCAAACTACCACACAATTGCACTCATCTCACATGCTAGTAATGTAATGCTCATAATTCTCCAAGCCAGGCTTCAGCAATTCGTGAACTGTGAACGCCCTGATGTTCAAGCTGGTTTTAGAAAAGGCAGAGGAACCAGAGATCAAATTGCCAACATCCGCTGAATCATGGAAAAAGCAAGAGAGTTCCAGAAAAACATCTATTTCTGCTTTATTGACTATGCCAAAGCCTTTGACTGTGTGGATCACAATAAGCTGTGGGGAATTCTGAAAGAGATGGGAATACCAGACCACCTAACCTGCCTCTTGAGGAATCTGTATGCAGGTCAGGAAGCAACAGTTAGAACTGGACATGGAACAACAGACTGGTTCCAAATAGGAAAAGGAGGCCGTCAAGGCTGTATACTGTCACCCTGCTTATTTAACTTCTATGCAGAGTACATCATGAGAAACGCTGGACTGGAAGAAACACAAGCTGGAATCAAGATTGCCAGGAGAAATATCAATAACTTTAGATATGCAGATGACACCACCCTTATGGCAGAAAGTGAAGAGGAGCTAAAAAGCGTCTTGATGAAAGTGAAAGAGGAGAGTGAAAAAGTTGGCTTAAAGCTCAACATTCAGAAAACGAAGATCATGGCATCTGGTCCCATCACTTCATGGGAAATAGATGGGGA
>NW_024080486.1:0-15763 GCF_014754425.2 Oryx dammah
GCAAGAATACTAGAGTGGGTTGCTACACCCTCCTCTGGGAGATCTTCCCAAAGGAGGGATAGAACCTGCGTTGCAGGCAGATTCTTTACTGACTGAGCTAGGAGGGAAGAGCCTAGTGATGAATAGTGTATGCTATTGATACAAAAACCAAGTGAAATTGTTAGTTGCTCAGTGTATCCAACTCTAGGTGACCTCATGGACTGTGGCCCACCAGGTTCTTCTGTCCATGGAATTCCCCAGGCAAGAGTATTGGAGTGGGTAGCCAGGTTCTTCTCTAGGGGATCTTCCTGAGGCAAGGTTCAAATCCAGGTCTCCTGCATTGCAGAAAGATTCTTTACCATCAGAGCCACCAGGGAAGCCCGATATAAAAGCAAACTGACAGTCAACTTTTAAGTATATATGAATTGCAAAAGTATTATTATGGTCATTATTTACAATTTGTAACTAATACCACTATATAACAACTCATAAGAGAAACCTTTTAAGTATGAATAGACATATGAAAGAGATTACTTTCTGCTGTGCACTACGCTTTATATTTTACTGGTAATTTTTTCCCACTTATGACATAATGGCACAATTGCAATGAAGTGCATGATACATAACAAAATATTTTTAATATAAATTTATTTATTGTAATTGGATGCTAATTACTTTACAATATTGTATTGGTTTTGTCATACATCAACATGAATCCGCCATGGGTATACACGTGTTCCCCATCCTGACCCCCTCCCCCACTTCCCTCCCCGTACCATCCCTCTGATATATATAATCCAAATATGTTGTTATAAAGTCAGGTAATCGTTAATTCAAAATCTATTCCATATTGAGTAATTGACACCACTCAGATAAAAATAATGACTGCTATAATATTTCACACATGATAAGTTTGTATTAAATATCCCAGAATGCCCTGATGAATGAATATGTGATAGTATTTCACTGACAATAACACTGAATTTATAGCAGTTGGTAGTTGTATATTTAAGACAGAAAAAAACTTGGTGGGTTTGAGCCTATTAACATTGACTTCATTATCACATCTATTTATTCTGCTCTGTTTTTCTGCACAACATTTGCCATCCCCTGACATAAAGTATTTGTTCATCTGCTCATTTTCAGTTTCAACCTACTTTATAAAGTAATGAATATTCTATGAAAGCAGAGACTTTGCCGTTTCCTATACTACTGAAATCTCATCCACATAAACAGTTTCTGATACTGAGTAGACATTAAATTTGTTGAAGGAATAAATACATGACTGAGTTTTTAACTCCCATATGATAGAGTTTGTACAATTCAACCAAAGATAAGACATAATCAAAAGAATCATAAGACATAACAATCTCTTTCATATGTCTATTCATAAACATTAAGACATGACATCAAAAACTGTGAAGAGTAACACTGGGCCTACATCTAAGACTTTCAGGTTCCATCCTTTATTATATTATAAACTATTGATTCATAAGGATTGGATCAACTATTCTAACAACCACCTCAAGACTGAAGCCTTATTTTAAATACATACTGTATTAGGTTTCTACTTCAGCACAATATAAAGCCCACAACATCTGCTCAGAGTATATTCATATATTTTGATTTTCACCATTTGTGTCTATTTAGAAAAACATTGCAGTAGCAGTAGTTTCTAAAGATGTGGCCCTCTGTGTGAATGTGTATGTTTGGCAGGTGAAAGGATTTGGTTTTATGATTCTGATTAGCAGTAAGCTTCATTGAAATTTTATAATTGCTATTTAAAATGAATGCTTATGTTAGATTAGAACATCCAGAATCCCAGATTTCACACTAGCAGCTATTAATTTGAATCTCTGTCTTCCAATTATTAATTAGACTGCTATTTATTTTTCTCTTACTTATGTATAGTGATTACATAATGTTAAAATTAAAATCTTATCAAATAAAAAGATTTTAATTCACAACCTGTTTTGCAGGTGTACCTTTCTTGAAATTTACTTTTTCTTCTCGTCCTTTACCCAAAAAGCAGAGCTAAACTTTTGAAAATCTTTAAGAGATAATACATGAAGGATATCTTGAAAATCTATAAAAATGTGTGAAACATAATTATTTGATCAAACAAGAGAACTGTACTTAACCACATTCACATTACTATAGACTTTAAAATTTTAAGTACATATAAGGTATATGGTAATCTATAGATTACTGATTTTGGATACATTTATGAGAAAATTTTGATATGAAAAATTTAAATCTCATTCACAAATGGACTAAAATGATGTCATAAGCAATCAAAATCTTATCTGATATTTTGAAGCTATGAAAAATGAAAGTGAAAGTAGCTCAGTCATTTTCGACTCTTTGCAATCCCATGGACTGTACAGTCCTTGGAATTCCCCAGGCCAGAATACTGGAGTGGGTAGCCTTTCCCTTCTCCAGGGGATCTTCTCAACTCAGGGATCGAACCAGGGTCTCCTGCATTGCAGGCAGATTCTTTACCAACTGAGCTATCAGAGAAATTCTTTTGAAAGTGTAAGACAACAATAACCTTAAAGTCAAACTGATCCACCTATTTTCCATGTCTTTGTAAAATTGTGCTTAATAGTTTTAAAGTTGACACCCTGTAGGAAAATGAAGGTAAGGAAAGCCATAATTTTAACGTGTAACATAAATCTTTTGTGTGATTTTTACTGATATCAAAGTTCTTATGCCTTCTATACAATGGGACTTCTAGGAAGAACTAAAACAGAGTTTAAATTTAATTGTTAGTATATATGACATAAATATACAGTGCAATATTGCTGGCAAATTATATTTTAGGAGTGCTTACCTGTATTTCTCTTCCCAGCTCCACATCAATTAAGTAACTCCCAGAGTTTGTAAAAATCAACCTAATTCCAACCAGATGCATTGTTCCTAAATAGCAGCATGGTGGCAGCTGTTAGGTTGGCTTGTCTTGTCACACTTCCATGTAATCTACTTGCAAAGAGAAATGAGTACAAATGGATTTAGACAGCTCTATTACTTACAGCAACAGTAATCATTGGTATCATTTCCCTGATCCCTAATTCCCATAGAGTAACAAGATAAGGCTCAGGTATTGTCTGCACATGCTATAGATATGTATAAAAAAGAGAAACCCTGAGATTAGGAAACCTTGATACCTCATTGGAGATGCTGGCAAACCTGTTTTTCCTCCCCGTAGAGAGAAGCATTATATTTGATATCTTTGAATGTAATCAAATATCTCCAGAAAGGGCAGAGAGACATCTTCACCTTTACTACGCTAAAGGACTTCATGGAACAGGAGATCTCCCAGTTTATAATCATGGAATATAAATAAATTTGATCCAAAGTCTTTGTCTCTACCTTTCTAGAAACACCTTATTAAACAATTCTTGATAAGCTAATCCTGGAGCATTTACTTATCTTCTTGCTCTTGCTTAATCTATCCATTTGAGATAGGTTTTTTATGGATTTTTTTCTCCCAATACCAGCTATTTCATTTACGCTTTTCTAGTTCTCACCTCATTCCCACTCTAACCCTAAATTCAAGGGTGATTGTTCTCATCTATGAAATATCTGAACATAATTCACATAGCACTTATTCACATCTATATTATTTATAATTATATGCATTGCACAAGGCACTCTTCATTGACTACAGACTGCTGAGGTTTTTGTGTACTATTTTCAGACATTGGTGATATACAGATACATATGAAGATAAAGATCTGAAAGAAATTCTATCCAAATGATATAATACAAATACAATGTTATGAAGACTATACATTCAAGAGTCAAACAGAAAACTACAGACATAGTATTTTTACTTGTTTTTGTGTAAGGTTTTAAAGTTTATCCCCATAAAATTATGATAGTATTCTGATGGTATTTTTAGTGTAAATGGAATCTGAAAGTGTATCTCTTTTCAAATTCCTAATGTATTCATGCTTTCTCTCATTTTCTTCTTCAGTTTCAACAAAGATTTGTCTCCTTTGTATATTTCTCTATATTATTTTTGTTTTCTCTTTTATTAAGTGCTGTTTTTATCTTACTATACCTGTTTTATTTGGGTTTATTCTGTTTTATTTTTTAATAATATCATAAATGGAACATAGCTCACAAATCAGCATCAAATGATTTTATAATTTAAGCATTAAATTATACTTACTTTATTTACATTTCAGAAGTTTTACATGTATTATATAAAATGTCATTCAAGTCTAGTGAATTGTTTACTTCTATTATAAATTCTTCTTTGACCCTGGAGTTATTCATAAGTTTGGCTTTTAAATTTTCTAAATAAGTAGAAATTTTTGGAAGCTTTGTAACTTTACTTTTTCCTTTGCTATTTATCTTATTTTGCTACTTATTTTAGTGTTAAAATTCTTCATGAAATTAGACATTTACACATTGAATTTTATATATATTTTTACAAATTTTTGTGGCATTGAAGATGTAAAAACACATTTTAGATGATTTTCTTATTTCCTGAGAAATGGAAGTACAATAAAATTTTGTTAGTAAAGATATATAATTTTGCAGCAAGCAGGACCTTTGCTGTGTCTATTCCTTTATATTTTAGAACCCAGAAATCTCATTAGTAATTTGTGAAGTTTTCTAATTTGATAAGCAAAATGTCTTGAGTTTATGGTTTTAATAAAATTGCAGTTGAATATTTGTGTAGACAGATTGTGAGTATGTGAACTAAGTTGACTTGCTCTATGTGATGGAATTAGTATACTCTTCCCTTTTCTTTTTTCTTTTTAAATGCTTGATAAATTCTCCAATAAAGTTATTTAAGCTTGGATTTTCCTTTATAGAAATATTTTAAAGTATTAATTTAATGGCTCTACCTATCATTGGTAAATTAAGATTTCTTTTTCTTCCTGGGCCAAGTTGTATATTTGTGGGAATTGTGTATTTGATTTATCTAATATAGTGACATGAAATTATTCATAGTGTTCCCTCCTAGTTATTTAAAATTATTTAGGCAATTAGTGATGTTCCTTGTTTTGTTCTTAATTCCAAAATTAAGACATCAATATTTATTTTTCCTATAATCAATTTAACTAAAAGTTTATTATTTTTTATCTTTACAAAGAGCTAACTTTTAGTTTATTTTTCTGCTTTTTAGGTCATTGATTTTCAGTCTGACTTTCATTATTTCTTTTGTTCTACATACTTTCTGCCTCTTTTTATGCTGACTTTAGGTGGAAACTTTGGATATTGATTTTAAACTATTTCCTTATTAACATAAGCATTTAAAGCTATAAATTTCCCTCTGGGTGCTGCTTTATCTGTATCCTACCAATTTTAATAAACAGATTTTCTGCTGTGGTATCATTCTCTGTGTTCTTAGAAACTTGTGAGCTAGCATACTTATTCATTACCTTTGAAAATTCTCAAATTGATTTGACAATAATTTATATACTGGCATAGTTCATAATTTACATAATATTCTTCCCCAAATTAAAATAAGAACATGACAGTTATTATAAGCTTCATTTTCACCTTCTATTAAAAAAAAGTTTTTAAAAAGATCTATTTGAAAGGGAATGTGATATTCCTGTTTTGATAAAAGCATAATCTTCAAGGAAGATAAAGTGAAAAGATAAAGGAATCTAAGATAATACTGATGAATGGAGAATTTTGCCATATATGTTTCATCAGTGGATCATGATACCCATCAGTATATTTTAACTTGAAAGCACTCATTATAATTTAGCAAAGTTTCTGTTTACCACTCTTAAATGTCAGAGAATAGATCCAAGTTTCAATAGTTCTTTTGATCTTCAGAAAAAGGTTATATTTTGCTTCACCCTCTTATATGTGATTAAATCTTCTGAAAAGCACATTCTCCAAGAAAGATTTCATAGTGTCTCCAGCAGGAGGAGCGATAAGGTAATTATTGTGAAAGACACCTAAAGCATTCTGCATAACAAAGCATTCTCCAGTGCAAAATCATGAAAATTTTGTCTCAAGAGGTATGGATAAGGGCAATACTTTCACTCCATCCTCCTCTAGTTCCCCTATTTCACTCAGGGGTAAGGGAGAACTATACTAAAAGGTCACGAGACAAGCACATGAGACTTAATTGGGAGATTATAGAATGATACCCACCCCCAATATATACATACACCTTATCATCACAGCACCAGAGAGCCAGTGTTTCAACAGTGGGAACCTCAAAGAATTGCAAAATGCAGACTTTCTCAGAGGAGGAATACTCAGGGAGAGCCAAAGTAAATAGGGGAGGACAAAATCAAGGTTACTCAAGAAACATGAAACCTCTGGCACCTATAGTAGCAGAAAATATTTTTAAAACCACAATAGCCAGATTAACAGAAATTCTCACAATAAAGCCCTATGTACCTCAGTTTCTATTATACAAGTTAAGCTTTCAACAAAAAAATTACAAGGTGTATTAAAAAAAAATTCACAGTTTGAAAAGAAGAATTGAGCATAAGAACCAGACTCAAGTATGATGCAGATGTTGAAACCAGCACACAAGTAATTAAAAATAACTATGATTGATATGTTAAGGGCTATAATGGAAAAAGCAGAGAACAACTAAGATCAGATGGATAATTTAAGCACAAAGACTGAATTTATAAGAAAGATTCAAGTCTAACTCATAGTAACAGAGACTAGAATGATAGTTACCAGAGGTTGGGCTGTGGGGAAAAAGGGAGACTTAAAACATAGGAAATAATCAAAAGGAAATGTTAATAAAGGAAAAAAATGTAATAAAAATAAAAAATAATTTTGTCATCATTCTACTACCACACAATTTCTTCTAAAAACCATCTTTATGTTATTTATTTTTTATTAATCCCTAGCATAATATAGCTAAAACTTTCTGATTCACTACATAATGGTTCTAAATTCCTCAAGTTAACATTATGGTATCTATGATTCTGGTCTGAGTCATAATTGTATCTTATCTTTATTTACTCACAAGTATTTCTGGAGTCCTCTCAATGTTCCAGGCTATAGGCTATACACTGAAAATACAGCAATGAACAAAACAGCTTTTCCTCATGGAGAATTTGAGGTGTACTCTAGATGATCAAATCATTTCCAATAGAGATACGGTTAACAACTCTGAAAAAAATGCATGCATACTGGATTTGATCAATGGATAGAATAGATGATTGATGATGAGAGACATGTTTCATCGTTGGAAAGGGAGGTTACATACAGTCAAAGAGAGAAAGCTAGAATGATTCACATGGGATAGACTAAATTTGGAGATATCAGTACAAACTCATGTTTAACTTAAAATAAATAATACATATTATATGTGAAACATATGACATGAATAACTGTAATATATTATCTCTATCTATCTAGCTAATACATACAACATAAATGCCTCAAGATATGCATATACACACTAGTTAGCATATACACATATATTTGCTTTCTTTGTCAGCCTAGAGAGCCTAGAAACAATGACACTCCAAGAGCAATGAGCATACCTAGTGCTTAGACCTTAGTTTATAATTAAAATCTCTAATAACAGAAACAAAATCTCCTTGAAGAAATGACTAATTCTGTGAATCCAGGCTATGTTTTGGTGTCAGAAAATAAAGAACCACTAAAAAAAAAAAAAAAAAAAAAAAAAAAGATGAATGTATATCAAAGGAACCTGGGAGTCAACTGAAAGAATTCCCAAAGGTCAAAGCTGAACTAACCTGAACAAAAAATATATATAGCAGTTTACAACCCAAACTATAAAATAAATACACATGAGTATATACTGATTAAAATAATGATTACAATAAATAAGTAGAGAAAGAATAGACACATCACCACACAGAAAAAAAAAAAATCCAATTCATGTAGATATGCCACCCTGTAGAAGGTGAAGCATAACTCTCCACTCCTTAAATATCTGATGAACATAGTCCTTTCTTTCCAAAAATTAATTTATGGAAGGAAGGGGAAAGAATAACTTTACAGTAGTGAAGCCTAACAAACACTTTATCAGCCACAAGATTAAAATTAAATCAATACAGATAAATAATGTTGATAGTCTCTACCCTTCATACAATATATTGAGAATGGCATTTTGCTTTTATGGGTTTTCTCTCAAAAATCAATAATTTTTGTTTACTCATGAAGAAAACATTAAACAAATCTCAGCTGAAGAACATTCTCCAAAATATCTGATTTGTTTTCCTCAAGCTATCAAATTCATAGCAAGGAAAATGTGAGAAAATTGCAGAGGCCTAGGGAAGCCTAAGGAGACATGAAAACCAGGTGATATAGTACTCTGAAAGGGATCTTGGAACATAAAAAGAACAGTAAGTAAAATTAAAGATATATGAATAAAGTATGGTTTTTAGTTAATAACAATGGATCAAATAGATTCATTATTTGTGACAAATGAATATCCTCATGTAGACATTAATAACAAAGATACGGGGTGAGAGAGATATTGGAATTCTCTGTATGATCATCACAACATTTTAAATAAATATAGATTTCTTCTAAAATATAAAATGTCTGTAAAAAACAAACAGAAGCCTCATTCTTCTTGCTCTGTTTTTCTTTCTCAAGATTACTTTGGCTATTCGGGTTTTTTTTTTGTTTGTTTGCATACAAAGCATAAAAAATTTTGCTCTAATTCTGTGAAGAATGTCATTGTTTATTTGCTTGGAATTGCATTGAATCTGTAGACTGCTTTGGGTAATATATTCATGTTCATTATATTCAATATATTCTTCCAATCCAAGAACATGGTATATTTCTCCATCTGTTTATGTCCTCTTTGATTTCTTTCGTCAGTATTTTCTAGATTTTTCTGAGTACAAGTCCTTTCCATAAGTTTTTCCTAGGTATTTTATTCTTTTCATTGCAGTGGTAAATGCAAAACAAAACATATGTAATCAAAACAGTATGGCACTGGCACAAAAACAGAAATACAGATCAGCTGAACAGGATAGAAAGCCTAGAGATAAACCTTTGCTCCTCTGGTCATGTAGTTGATGACAAAGAAGGCAAGACTATACAAAAGACAGCCTCTTAAATAAAGGTGCTGGGATATCTGGAAAGTTACATATAAAAGAATGAAATTAGAGCACCACCTAACACCATACACAAAAATAATTCAAAATGAATTAAAGACCTAAATGTAAGGCTGGACACAATAAAACTCTCAGAGGAAAATTACTCTTTAACATAAACAGCATGATCTTCTTTGGGTCATCTTCTAAAACAATGAAAATAAAAATAAAAAATAAAAATTTGTATCTAATTAAACTTAAAAGCTTTTACAAAACAGAAAACCAACAAGATGAAAAGATAGCCCTCAAAATGGGAGAGAATATTTGCAAATGTAGCAACTGAGAAAGGATTATTCTCCAAAGTATACAAACAGCTCATGGAGCTCAATTTAAAAAGAACAAACTATCCATCAAAAAATTGACAAAAGACCTAAATAGACATCATTCCAAAGAAGACATACAGATGGCCAAGAAGCACATGAAAAGATGCTCAATAGCATTAATTATTAGAGAAATGCAAACCAAAACTACAATGAGATATCATCTCACATCCTCCAGCAAGGCCATCATTTAAAAAAAGTTTACAAACAGTAAATGCTGGAGAAAGTGTGGAGAAAACAGAACCCTCTTACACTATTCGTGGGAATATAAATTGATACAGTCACTGTGGACAACAGTATGGAGGTTCCTTAAGACACTAACATTGCTGAGAGAAATATCAATAACCTCAGATATGCAGATGATACCATCCTTATGGCAGAAAGTGAAGAAGAACTAAAGAGCCTCTTGGTGAAAGTGAAAGAGGAGAGTGAAAAAGTTGGCTTAAAGCTCAACATTCAGAAAACAAAGATCATGGCATCCAGTCCCATCACTTCATGGAAGATAGATGGGGAAACAGTGGAAACAGTGTCAGACTTTATTTTGGGGGTCTCCAAAATCTCTGCAGATGGTGATTGCAGACATAAAATTAAAAGATGCTTACTCCTTGGGAGGAAAGTTATGACCGACCTAGACAGGATATTAAAAAGCAGAGACATAACTTTGTCAACAAAGGTCTGTCTAGTCAAGGCTATGGTTTTTCTAGTACTCATGTATGAATGTGAGAGTTAGACTATAAAGAAAGCTGAGGACCAAAGAACTGATGCTTTTGAACTGTGGTGTTGGAGAAGACTCTTGAGAGTCCCTTGGACTGCAAGGAGATCCAACCAGTCCATCTTAAAGGAGATCAGTCCTGGGTGTTCATTGAAAGGACTGATGTTGAAGCTGAAACTCCAATACTCTGGCCACCTGGTGTGAAGAGCTGACTCATTTGAAAAGATCCTGATGCTGGGGAAGACTGAGGGCAGGAGGAGAAGGGGACGACAGAGGATGAGATAGTTGGATGGCATCACTGACTCAATGGACATAAATTTGGGTAAACTCCAGGAGTTGGTGATGGACAGGGAGGCCTGGCATGCTGAGGTTTATGGGTTACAAAGAGTCAGACATGACTAAGTGACTGAACTGAACTAAGACACTATACATAGAACTACATATGACCCAGAAATCCCCCTGTGGGTCATAAACCCTGAGAAAACCATGATTCAGAAAGGCACATGTACCCTAACGTTCATTGCAGCACCATTTACAATAGCCAAGACATGCAAGCAAACCAGATGTCTACGACAGAGAATGAATAAAGAAGATGTGATACAGATATATAATGGAACATTCATCATAAAAAGGAATGAAATTGAGTCAGTTGCAGTGATGTGAATTAATCTAGAGCCTGTCGTACAGATTGAAATAAGTTAGCCAAAAATCAAATATTGTATGTTAACACATAGTTCATTTCAGTTCAGTTCGGTTGCTCAGTCGTGTCCGACTCTTTGCGACCCCATGAATCACAGCACACCAGGCCTCCCTGTCCATCACCAACTCGTGGAGTTCACTAAGACTCACGTCCATGGAGTCCGTGATGCCAACCAGCCAACTCATCCTCGGACGTCCCCTTCTCCTCCTGCCCTCAATCCCTCCCAGCATCAGAGTCTTTTCCAATGAGTCAACTCTTCACATGAGGTGGCCAAAATACTGGAGTTTCAGCTTTAGCATCATTCCTTCCAAAGAAATCCCAGGGTTGATCTCCTTCAGAATGGACTGGGTGGATCTCCTTGCAGTCCACGGGACTCTCAAGAGTCTTCTCCAACACCACAGTTCAAAAGCATCAGTTCTTTGGCGCTCAGCTTTCTTCACAGTCCAACTCTCACATCCATACATGACCACAGGAAAAACCATAGCCTTGACTAGATGGACCTTAGTCGATAAAGTAATGTCTCTGCTTTTGAATATGCTATCTAGGTTGGTCATAACTTTTCTTCCAAGGAGCAAGCGTCTTTTAATTTCATGGCTGCAGTCACCATCTGCAGTGATTTTGGAGCCCAGAAAAATAAAGTCTGACACTGTTTCCATGTTTCCCCATCTATTTCCCATTAACTGATGGGACCGGATGCCATGATCTTCGTTTTCTGAATGTTGAGCTTTAAGCCAACTTTTTCACTCTCCACTTTCACTTTCATCGAGAGGCTTTTTAGCTTCTCTTCACTTTCTGCCGTAAGGGTGGTGTCATCTGCATATCTGAGGTTACTGATATTTCTCCCGGCAATCTTGATTCCAGCTTGTGTTTCTTCCAGTCCAGCGTTTCTCATGATGTACTCTGCATAAAAGCTGAATAAGCAGGGCGACAGTATACAGTCTTGATGTACTCCTTTTTTCATTTGGAACCAGTCTGTTGTTCCAAGTCCAGTTCTAACTGTTGCTTCCTGACCTGCATACAGATTTCTCAAGAGGCAGATAAGGTGGTCTGGTATTCCCATCTCTCTCAGAATTTTCCACATTTTATTGTGATCCACACAGTCAAAGGCTTTGGCATGGTCAAGAAAGCAGAAATAGATGTTTTTCTGGAACTCTCTTGCTTTTTCCATGATCCAGCAGATGTTGGCAATTTGATCTCTGGTTCCTCTGCCTTTTCTAAAACCAGCTTGAACATCAGGAAATTCATGGTTCACATATTGCTGAAACCTGGCTTGGAGAATTTTGAGCATTACTTTACTAGCATGTGAGATGAGTGCAACTGTGCAGTAGTTTGAGCATTCTTTGGCATCGCCTTTCTTTGGGATTTGAATGAAAACTGACCTTTTCCAGTCCCGTGGCCACTGCTGAGTTTTCCAAATTTGCTGGTATATTGTGAGTGCAGCACTTTCACAGCATCATCTTTCAGGATATGAAATAGCTCAACTATATGGAATAAGAAAAATGATAATGATGAACCTTATTTGCAGGGCAGGAATAGAGGCACAGATATAGAGAATGAATTGTGGACAGAGTGGGGGAAGGAGTGGGGAGGATGAATTGAGAGAGTAGCATTGACGTATATATTTGGAATAATTGTTAATTTAACATTCTGAATGGAAAGTTACCTTTTCCATTAAAAATCTTGCATGTGTGCCAAGTCACTTCAGTTTTGTCTGACTCCTTGTGACCCTATGGACTGTAGCCCCCCAGGCTCCTCTGTTTCTGAGATTCTCCAGGCAAGAATACTGGAGTGAGTTACCATGCCCTCCTCCAGTGGATCTTCCTGACCCAGGGATTAAACCCAAATCTCTTGTGTCTTCAACACTGACATGTGGGTTCTTTATCACTAGTGCCACCTGGAAAGCCTCAAAATCTTGAAACATATTATTCTCCATAAAATCAAAATGGTAAAAAAGGAGGAACAGAAATGAGAAGCCACTCAGAAGCATGTTCATGTGGAAGTATCTATAATCCACATCAGTCAGTCAGTTCAGCCGCTTGGTTCAGAATCAGTCGTGTCTGATTCTTTGCCACCCTATCGACTGCAGCACAGTGTGGCTTCCCTGTCCACTCCTGGAGTTTGCTCAACCTCATGTCATTGAGTCAGTGATGTCATCCAACCATCTCATCCACTGTCATCCCTGTCTCCTCCTGCCTTCAATCTTTCCCAGCATCAGAGTCTTTCCCAATGAGTTGGTTCTTCGTATCAGGTAGCCAAAGTATTGGAGTTTCCACTTCAACATCAGTCCTTCTAATGAATATTCAGGACTGATTTCCTTTAGGATGGACTGGTTGGATCTCCTTGAAGTCCAAGGGACTTTCAAGAGTCTTCTCCAACACCACAGTTCAAAAGCATCAGTTCTTTGGTGCTCAGCTTTCTTTACAGTCCAACTCTCACATCCATACATGACTACTGAAAAAAACCATAGCCTTGACTAGAAGGGCCTTTGTCAGCAATGTCTCTGCTTTTTAATATGCTGTCTAGTTTGGACATAGCTTTTCTTCCAAGGAGTTCACATGGATAGTCCACATGGCCTGGTAAAATAATCAGCATTCCTTTCCTCTTTTAGAACTTGGATTTGCATTGGGTTTCAGAGAAAAAATATTAATCTATTCAAGTAACTGTTTATAGTTCAGAACAATGATTAAATAAACATGTTTTTATCTACTTTTTGATCACTAGGGCTTCCCTTGTGGCTCAGCTGGTAAAGAATCCACCTGCAATGAGGGAAACCTGAGTTCTGTCCCTGGGTTGGGAAGATCCCCTGAAGAAGGGAAAGGCTACCCACTCCAGTAATCTGGCCTGGAGAATTCCATGGACTGTATAGTCCATGAGATACAAAGAGTCAGACATGACTGAGCAAATTTCACTTTTACTTTGATCTCTAATTTCTTTAACACATTTCACTGAAGCATCCCATTATGCAAAGTAAGTAGAAACTATCAACCAAAGAATGCCATCTTTCTAGCACTAGCCAAGTGTGATACAATAAAAAAGGAAGAAACTGAAGAGGGAATTATTGCAACATAAAAGCCTTAAGCAAATATAAACTGAAGACATAATTAGGAACACTCAGCTAAGAATATTATAATTTTTGAATACCTATACATCTTATTCTTGCAAAAATTGTCTGAAACTCAGTTGTAGAATGACATTGACAGAATGATGAGAATGATTCAGCAGCCTGTTCTGGGAGAGATTAATAGCTTCTGTTCTCAAACAAGTTAATCTCTCTGTAAAATTATAGTGCCTTTAGGTTACCTTAGAAGAAAAGAATTAAATACTTACATGATAGATCTTTGTGTGTTCATGACTCATGAGTTACACTAATTTTCTATCAATGTTCTCTTTCAGAGTGTAAAAATCTTTTTTTTTAAATTTTTTTAAATTTTTATTTTATTTATTTTTTAATTTAAATTTATTTATTGTAATTGGAAAAATAGAAATCTACCTAATTTAAGGTAGTAAATTTGTTAACATTATAGTTACAGTTAAAATGTACATTGAGGGACACTCAAAGTCAAGGACCTACTGCCTGTCAAGCATACAAGGGTGACCAGTACATTCTCAATTAATTTTAATTAACAAACATTCAAGAATAAAATCATCAGAACTAATTTTTTCCATTAACATATGTATATAAAATAATACCATACAACAGATTTAAAACACTTTGTTTTTTCTGGATAGAGCTGCAACAGAAATAGAAAATAAACTTTTTACCATGATTTTTGGATAAGGACATAATACCTTTTTATTGAAAAAGATTTAATGAGCTTTACCTAAGTGATTGAACCTTAATCCAGCAATGAGTAATTAGATAGTATCTATTCTGAGGGGATCCAATCAAAATAATCAAAATTAGTAGGTCAGAAGTCAAACAGGACAGTTCCCAATAGGACCAATGTTTCATTATAACAGTTAGAAGTCATATATATTGGAAATTAGAATTGCCTGTAAATTTCTTCAATGATTATAAAGACCACATTTCTGATAACCAAAGATCACAATATCAGCACCAATAACATTCAAAGCTCAATTTCTATTTGGAACTGTGTTATTAAGGATTAAAGAGCATTTGCATTTTTACTACCACTTAGAGAAAGAACAAAAGAAAAAAGAATTAACTTTTATAGTGCACCCAATATGTGCTAAGCCTTATGCTAGAGGCATTATATATAATCATATTTATTTTTTGTAAAATAATGACATAAATCAAATACATTTGACAATGAGGAAACAGAACAAGTGTGATAAAACGGATACTTTATGGATACAGAAATGGGATGTAGTAAATATAGTAAAACTGGAAATAGTAAAGCTAAAATGTAAATGCAGGTTTTTTCACATTCAGGTATGTCTATTACATAATAGACATGCAATAATTAATATCCACTAGTTCAACTAGAGCTGAAAGCACATTCATTGGAACCAGTGGGTGATTGAAATTTCTTAAACATTAAAAAATTAGCTTGGATGAAATCTATTAACAACTGGAATAGCTCTTCTAGCCTTAAAATTGCACAAGTCTCCTTCTAAGCTTTATTTCAGGTTTACTGGAGTAACATGTATCCTAGTTTTGATAAACCATTTTTTCTACAGCCTCCATTTCATCATTACAATTGCTGGAAAATATATAGGTCATTATCTTACTTTCCTCAATAAATTAAGTTTATTACATAAAACTTCTTCAAGATATGATAGAGTTACAACCTGATAAGCCCATCATAAATTGTAAACATCAATATCATAAGTTTAAATGAAGTTAATACATCTAACCTAGAGAACAGCATAGCTTAGCCTATCCTATCTTCAATGTGCTCAGAACACTTGTATTAGCCTACAGCTGAGCATAATCACCTAATACAAAGGCTATTTGATAGTACAGTGTTAAATATTTTATGTAATTTATTGAATACCATACAAAAGTGAA
>NW_024080486.1:16263-32026 GCF_014754425.2 Oryx dammah
GCAAGAATACTAGAGTGGGTTGCTACACCCTCCTCTGGGAGATCTTCCCAAAGGAGGGATAGAACCTGCGTTGCAGGCAGATTCTTTACTGACTGAGCTAGGAGGGAAGAGCCTAGTGATGAATAGTGTATGCTATTGATACAAAAACCAAGTGAAATTGTTAGTTGCTCAGTGTATCCAACTCTAGGTGACCTCATGGACTGTGGCCCACCAGGTTCTTCTGTCCATGGAATTCCCCAGGCAAGAGTATTGGAGTGGGTAGCCAGGTTCTTCTCTAGGGGATCTTCCTGAGGCAAGGTTCAAATCCAGGTCTCCTGCATTGCAGAAAGATTCTTTACCATCAGAGCCACCAGGGAAGCCCGATATAAAAGCAAACTGACAGTCAACTTTTAAGTATATATGAATTGCAAAAGTATTATTATGGTCATTATTTACAATTTGTAACTAATACCACTATATAACAACTCATAAGAGAAACCTTTTAAGTATGAATAGACATATGAAAGAGATTACTTTCTGCTGTGCACTACGCTTTATATTTTACTGGTAATTTTTTCCCACTTATGACATAATGGCACAATTGCAATGAAGTGCATGATACATAACAAAATATTTTTAATATAAATTTATTTATTGTAATTGGATGCTAATTACTTTACAATATTGTATTGGTTTTGTCATACATCAACATGAATCCGCCATGGGTATACACGTGTTCCCCATCCTGACCCCCTCCCCCACTTCCCTCCCCGTACCATCCCTCTGATATATATAATCCAAATATGTTGTTATAAAGTCAGGTAATCGTTAATTCAAAATCTATTCCATATTGAGTAATTGACACCACTCAGATAAAAATAATGACTGCTATAATATTTCACACATGATAAGTTTGTATTAAATATCCCAGAATGCCCTGATGAATGAATATGTGATAGTATTTCACTGACAATAACACTGAATTTATAGCAGTTGGTAGTTGTATATTTAAGACAGAAAAAAACTTGGTGGGTTTGAGCCTATTAACATTGACTTCATTATCACATCTATTTATTCTGCTCTGTTTTTCTGCACAACATTTGCCATCCCCTGACATAAAGTATTTGTTCATCTGCTCATTTTCAGTTTCAACCTACTTTATAAAGTAATGAATATTCTATGAAAGCAGAGACTTTGCCGTTTCCTATACTACTGAAATCTCATCCACATAAACAGTTTCTGATACTGAGTAGACATTAAATTTGTTGAAGGAATAAATACATGACTGAGTTTTTAACTCCCATATGATAGAGTTTGTACAATTCAACCAAAGATAAGACATAATCAAAAGAATCATAAGACATAACAATCTCTTTCATATGTCTATTCATAAACATTAAGACATGACATCAAAAACTGTGAAGAGTAACACTGGGCCTACATCTAAGACTTTCAGGTTCCATCCTTTATTATATTATAAACTATTGATTCATAAGGATTGGATCAACTATTCTAACAACCACCTCAAGACTGAAGCCTTATTTTAAATACATACTGTATTAGGTTTCTACTTCAGCACAATATAAAGCCCACAACATCTGCTCAGAGTATATTCATATATTTTGATTTTCACCATTTGTGTCTATTTAGAAAAACATTGCAGTAGCAGTAGTTTCTAAAGATGTGGCCCTCTGTGTGAATGTGTATGTTTGGCAGGTGAAAGGATTTGGTTTTATGATTCTGATTAGCAGTAAGCTTCATTGAAATTTTATAATTGCTATTTAAAATGAATGCTTATGTTAGATTAGAACATCCAGAATCCCAGATTTCACACTAGCAGCTATTAATTTGAATCTCTGTCTTCCAATTATTAATTAGACTGCTATTTATTTTTCTCTTACTTATGTATAGTGATTACATAATGTTAAAATTAAAATCTTATCAAATAAAAAGATTTTAATTCACAACCTGTTTTGCAGGTGTACCTTTCTTGAAATTTACTTTTTCTTCTCGTCCTTTACCCAAAAAGCAGAGCTAAACTTTTGAAAATCTTTAAGAGATAATACATGAAGGATATCTTGAAAATCTATAAAAATGTGTGAAACATAATTATTTGATCAAACAAGAGAACTGTACTTAACCACATTCACATTACTATAGACTTTAAAATTTTAAGTACATATAAGGTATATGGTAATCTATAGATTACTGATTTTGGATACATTTATGAGAAAATTTTGATATGAAAAATTTAAATCTCATTCACAAATGGACTAAAATGATGTCATAAGCAATCAAAATCTTATCTGATATTTTGAAGCTATGAAAAATGAAAGTGAAAGTAGCTCAGTCATTTTCGACTCTTTGCAATCCCATGGACTGTACAGTCCTTGGAATTCCCCAGGCCAGAATACTGGAGTGGGTAGCCTTTCCCTTCTCCAGGGGATCTTCTCAACTCAGGGATCGAACCAGGGTCTCCTGCATTGCAGGCAGATTCTTTACCAACTGAGCTATCAGAGAAATTCTTTTGAAAGTGTAAGACAACAATAACCTTAAAGTCAAACTGATCCACCTATTTTCCATGTCTTTGTAAAATTGTGCTTAATAGTTTTAAAGTTGACACCCTGTAGGAAAATGAAGGTAAGGAAAGCCATAATTTTAACGTGTAACATAAATCTTTTGTGTGATTTTTACTGATATCAAAGTTCTTATGCCTTCTATACAATGGGACTTCTAGGAAGAACTAAAACAGAGTTTAAATTTAATTGTTAGTATATATGACATAAATATACAGTGCAATATTGCTGGCAAATTATATTTTAGGAGTGCTTACCTGTATTTCTCTTCCCAGCTCCACATCAATTAAGTAACTCCCAGAGTTTGTAAAAATCAACCTAATTCCAACCAGATGCATTGTTCCTAAATAGCAGCATGGTGGCAGCTGTTAGGTTGGCTTGTCTTGTCACACTTCCATGTAATCTACTTGCAAAGAGAAATGAGTACAAATGGATTTAGACAGCTCTATTACTTACAGCAACAGTAATCATTGGTATCATTTCCCTGATCCCTAATTCCCATAGAGTAACAAGATAAGGCTCAGGTATTGTCTGCACATGCTATAGATATGTATAAAAAAGAGAAACCCTGAGATTAGGAAACCTTGATACCTCATTGGAGATGCTGGCAAACCTGTTTTTCCTCCCCGTAGAGAGAAGCATTATATTTGATATCTTTGAATGTAATCAAATATCTCCAGAAAGGGCAGAGAGACATCTTCACCTTTACTACGCTAAAGGACTTCATGGAACAGGAGATCTCCCAGTTTATAATCATGGAATATAAATAAATTTGATCCAAAGTCTTTGTCTCTACCTTTCTAGAAACACCTTATTAAACAATTCTTGATAAGCTAATCCTGGAGCATTTACTTATCTTCTTGCTCTTGCTTAATCTATCCATTTGAGATAGGTTTTTTATGGATTTTTTTCTCCCAATACCAGCTATTTCATTTACGCTTTTCTAGTTCTCACCTCATTCCCACTCTAACCCTAAATTCAAGGGTGATTGTTCTCATCTATGAAATATCTGAACATAATTCACATAGCACTTATTCACATCTATATTATTTATAATTATATGCATTGCACAAGGCACTCTTCATTGACTACAGACTGCTGAGGTTTTTGTGTACTATTTTCAGACATTGGTGATATACAGATACATATGAAGATAAAGATCTGAAAGAAATTCTATCCAAATGATATAATACAAATACAATGTTATGAAGACTATACATTCAAGAGTCAAACAGAAAACTACAGACATAGTATTTTTACTTGTTTTTGTGTAAGGTTTTAAAGTTTATCCCCATAAAATTATGATAGTATTCTGATGGTATTTTTAGTGTAAATGGAATCTGAAAGTGTATCTCTTTTCAAATTCCTAATGTATTCATGCTTTCTCTCATTTTCTTCTTCAGTTTCAACAAAGATTTGTCTCCTTTGTATATTTCTCTATATTATTTTTGTTTTCTCTTTTATTAAGTGCTGTTTTTATCTTACTATACCTGTTTTATTTGGGTTTATTCTGTTTTATTTTTTAATAATATCATAAATGGAACATAGCTCACAAATCAGCATCAAATGATTTTATAATTTAAGCATTAAATTATACTTACTTTATTTACATTTCAGAAGTTTTACATGTATTATATAAAATGTCATTCAAGTCTAGTGAATTGTTTACTTCTATTATAAATTCTTCTTTGACCCTGGAGTTATTCATAAGTTTGGCTTTTAAATTTTCTAAATAAGTAGAAATTTTTGGAAGCTTTGTAACTTTACTTTTTCCTTTGCTATTTATCTTATTTTGCTACTTATTTTAGTGTTAAAATTCTTCATGAAATTAGACATTTACACATTGAATTTTATATATATTTTTACAAATTTTTGTGGCATTGAAGATGTAAAAACACATTTTAGATGATTTTCTTATTTCCTGAGAAATGGAAGTACAATAAAATTTTGTTAGTAAAGATATATAATTTTGCAGCAAGCAGGACCTTTGCTGTGTCTATTCCTTTATATTTTAGAACCCAGAAATCTCATTAGTAATTTGTGAAGTTTTCTAATTTGATAAGCAAAATGTCTTGAGTTTATGGTTTTAATAAAATTGCAGTTGAATATTTGTGTAGACAGATTGTGAGTATGTGAACTAAGTTGACTTGCTCTATGTGATGGAATTAGTATACTCTTCCCTTTTCTTTTTTCTTTTTAAATGCTTGATAAATTCTCCAATAAAGTTATTTAAGCTTGGATTTTCCTTTATAGAAATATTTTAAAGTATTAATTTAATGGCTCTACCTATCATTGGTAAATTAAGATTTCTTTTTCTTCCTGGGCCAAGTTGTATATTTGTGGGAATTGTGTATTTGATTTATCTAATATAGTGACATGAAATTATTCATAGTGTTCCCTCCTAGTTATTTAAAATTATTTAGGCAATTAGTGATGTTCCTTGTTTTGTTCTTAATTCCAAAATTAAGACATCAATATTTATTTTTCCTATAATCAATTTAACTAAAAGTTTATTATTTTTTATCTTTACAAAGAGCTAACTTTTAGTTTATTTTTCTGCTTTTTAGGTCATTGATTTTCAGTCTGACTTTCATTATTTCTTTTGTTCTACATACTTTCTGCCTCTTTTTATGCTGACTTTAGGTGGAAACTTTGGATATTGATTTTAAACTATTTCCTTATTAACATAAGCATTTAAAGCTATAAATTTCCCTCTGGGTGCTGCTTTATCTGTATCCTACCAATTTTAATAAACAGATTTTCTGCTGTGGTATCATTCTCTGTGTTCTTAGAAACTTGTGAGCTAGCATACTTATTCATTACCTTTGAAAATTCTCAAATTGATTTGACAATAATTTATATACTGGCATAGTTCATAATTTACATAATATTCTTCCCCAAATTAAAATAAGAACATGACAGTTATTATAAGCTTCATTTTCACCTTCTATTAAAAAAAAGTTTTTAAAAAGATCTATTTGAAAGGGAATGTGATATTCCTGTTTTGATAAAAGCATAATCTTCAAGGAAGATAAAGTGAAAAGATAAAGGAATCTAAGATAATACTGATGAATGGAGAATTTTGCCATATATGTTTCATCAGTGGATCATGATACCCATCAGTATATTTTAACTTGAAAGCACTCATTATAATTTAGCAAAGTTTCTGTTTACCACTCTTAAATGTCAGAGAATAGATCCAAGTTTCAATAGTTCTTTTGATCTTCAGAAAAAGGTTATATTTTGCTTCACCCTCTTATATGTGATTAAATCTTCTGAAAAGCACATTCTCCAAGAAAGATTTCATAGTGTCTCCAGCAGGAGGAGCGATAAGGTAATTATTGTGAAAGACACCTAAAGCATTCTGCATAACAAAGCATTCTCCAGTGCAAAATCATGAAAATTTTGTCTCAAGAGGTATGGATAAGGGCAATACTTTCACTCCATCCTCCTCTAGTTCCCCTATTTCACTCAGGGGTAAGGGAGAACTATACTAAAAGGTCACGAGACAAGCACATGAGACTTAATTGGGAGATTATAGAATGATACCCACCCCCAATATATACATACACCTTATCATCACAGCACCAGAGAGCCAGTGTTTCAACAGTGGGAACCTCAAAGAATTGCAAAATGCAGACTTTCTCAGAGGAGGAATACTCAGGGAGAGCCAAAGTAAATAGGGGAGGACAAAATCAAGGTTACTCAAGAAACATGAAACCTCTGGCACCTATAGTAGCAGAAAATATTTTTAAAACCACAATAGCCAGATTAACAGAAATTCTCACAATAAAGCCCTATGTACCTCAGTTTCTATTATACAAGTTAAGCTTTCAACAAAAAAATTACAAGGTGTATTAAAAAAAAATTCACAGTTTGAAAAGAAGAATTGAGCATAAGAACCAGACTCAAGTATGATGCAGATGTTGAAACCAGCACACAAGTAATTAAAAATAACTATGATTGATATGTTAAGGGCTATAATGGAAAAAGCAGAGAACAACTAAGATCAGATGGATAATTTAAGCACAAAGACTGAATTTATAAGAAAGATTCAAGTCTAACTCATAGTAACAGAGACTAGAATGATAGTTACCAGAGGTTGGGCTGTGGGGAAAAAGGGAGACTTAAAACATAGGAAATAATCAAAAGGAAATGTTAATAAAGGAAAAAAATGTAATAAAAATAAAAAATAATTTTGTCATCATTCTACTACCACACAATTTCTTCTAAAAACCATCTTTATGTTATTTATTTTTTATTAATCCCTAGCATAATATAGCTAAAACTTTCTGATTCACTACATAATGGTTCTAAATTCCTCAAGTTAACATTATGGTATCTATGATTCTGGTCTGAGTCATAATTGTATCTTATCTTTATTTACTCACAAGTATTTCTGGAGTCCTCTCAATGTTCCAGGCTATAGGCTATACACTGAAAATACAGCAATGAACAAAACAGCTTTTCCTCATGGAGAATTTGAGGTGTACTCTAGATGATCAAATCATTTCCAATAGAGATACGGTTAACAACTCTGAAAAAAATGCATGCATACTGGATTTGATCAATGGATAGAATAGATGATTGATGATGAGAGACATGTTTCATCGTTGGAAAGGGAGGTTACATACAGTCAAAGAGAGAAAGCTAGAATGATTCACATGGGATAGACTAAATTTGGAGATATCAGTACAAACTCATGTTTAACTTAAAATAAATAATACATATTATATGTGAAACATATGACATGAATAACTGTAATATATTATCTCTATCTATCTAGCTAATACATACAACATAAATGCCTCAAGATATGCATATACACACTAGTTAGCATATACACATATATTTGCTTTCTTTGTCAGCCTAGAGAGCCTAGAAACAATGACACTCCAAGAGCAATGAGCATACCTAGTGCTTAGACCTTAGTTTATAATTAAAATCTCTAATAACAGAAACAAAATCTCCTTGAAGAAATGACTAATTCTGTGAATCCAGGCTATGTTTTGGTGTCAGAAAATAAAGAACCACTAAAAAAAAAAAAAAAAAAAAAAAAAAAGATGAATGTATATCAAAGGAACCTGGGAGTCAACTGAAAGAATTCCCAAAGGTCAAAGCTGAACTAACCTGAACAAAAAATATATATAGCAGTTTACAACCCAAACTATAAAATAAATACACATGAGTATATACTGATTAAAATAATGATTACAATAAATAAGTAGAGAAAGAATAGACACATCACCACACAGAAAAAAAAAAAATCCAATTCATGTAGATATGCCACCCTGTAGAAGGTGAAGCATAACTCTCCACTCCTTAAATATCTGATGAACATAGTCCTTTCTTTCCAAAAATTAATTTATGGAAGGAAGGGGAAAGAATAACTTTACAGTAGTGAAGCCTAACAAACACTTTATCAGCCACAAGATTAAAATTAAATCAATACAGATAAATAATGTTGATAGTCTCTACCCTTCATACAATATATTGAGAATGGCATTTTGCTTTTATGGGTTTTCTCTCAAAAATCAATAATTTTTGTTTACTCATGAAGAAAACATTAAACAAATCTCAGCTGAAGAACATTCTCCAAAATATCTGATTTGTTTTCCTCAAGCTATCAAATTCATAGCAAGGAAAATGTGAGAAAATTGCAGAGGCCTAGGGAAGCCTAAGGAGACATGAAAACCAGGTGATATAGTACTCTGAAAGGGATCTTGGAACATAAAAAGAACAGTAAGTAAAATTAAAGATATATGAATAAAGTATGGTTTTTAGTTAATAACAATGGATCAAATAGATTCATTATTTGTGACAAATGAATATCCTCATGTAGACATTAATAACAAAGATACGGGGTGAGAGAGATATTGGAATTCTCTGTATGATCATCACAACATTTTAAATAAATATAGATTTCTTCTAAAATATAAAATGTCTGTAAAAAACAAACAGAAGCCTCATTCTTCTTGCTCTGTTTTTCTTTCTCAAGATTACTTTGGCTATTCGGGTTTTTTTTTTGTTTGTTTGCATACAAAGCATAAAAAATTTTGCTCTAATTCTGTGAAGAATGTCATTGTTTATTTGCTTGGAATTGCATTGAATCTGTAGACTGCTTTGGGTAATATATTCATGTTCATTATATTCAATATATTCTTCCAATCCAAGAACATGGTATATTTCTCCATCTGTTTATGTCCTCTTTGATTTCTTTCGTCAGTATTTTCTAGATTTTTCTGAGTACAAGTCCTTTCCATAAGTTTTTCCTAGGTATTTTATTCTTTTCATTGCAGTGGTAAATGCAAAACAAAACATATGTAATCAAAACAGTATGGCACTGGCACAAAAACAGAAATACAGATCAGCTGAACAGGATAGAAAGCCTAGAGATAAACCTTTGCTCCTCTGGTCATGTAGTTGATGACAAAGAAGGCAAGACTATACAAAAGACAGCCTCTTAAATAAAGGTGCTGGGATATCTGGAAAGTTACATATAAAAGAATGAAATTAGAGCACCACCTAACACCATACACAAAAATAATTCAAAATGAATTAAAGACCTAAATGTAAGGCTGGACACAATAAAACTCTCAGAGGAAAATTACTCTTTAACATAAACAGCATGATCTTCTTTGGGTCATCTTCTAAAACAATGAAAATAAAAATAAAAAATAAAAATTTGTATCTAATTAAACTTAAAAGCTTTTACAAAACAGAAAACCAACAAGATGAAAAGATAGCCCTCAAAATGGGAGAGAATATTTGCAAATGTAGCAACTGAGAAAGGATTATTCTCCAAAGTATACAAACAGCTCATGGAGCTCAATTTAAAAAGAACAAACTATCCATCAAAAAATTGACAAAAGACCTAAATAGACATCATTCCAAAGAAGACATACAGATGGCCAAGAAGCACATGAAAAGATGCTCAATAGCATTAATTATTAGAGAAATGCAAACCAAAACTACAATGAGATATCATCTCACATCCTCCAGCAAGGCCATCATTTAAAAAAAGTTTACAAACAGTAAATGCTGGAGAAAGTGTGGAGAAAACAGAACCCTCTTACACTATTCGTGGGAATATAAATTGATACAGTCACTGTGGACAACAGTATGGAGGTTCCTTAAGACACTAACATTGCTGAGAGAAATATCAATAACCTCAGATATGCAGATGATACCATCCTTATGGCAGAAAGTGAAGAAGAACTAAAGAGCCTCTTGGTGAAAGTGAAAGAGGAGAGTGAAAAAGTTGGCTTAAAGCTCAACATTCAGAAAACAAAGATCATGGCATCCAGTCCCATCACTTCATGGAAGATAGATGGGGAAACAGTGGAAACAGTGTCAGACTTTATTTTGGGGGTCTCCAAAATCTCTGCAGATGGTGATTGCAGACATAAAATTAAAAGATGCTTACTCCTTGGGAGGAAAGTTATGACCGACCTAGACAGGATATTAAAAAGCAGAGACATAACTTTGTCAACAAAGGTCTGTCTAGTCAAGGCTATGGTTTTTCTAGTACTCATGTATGAATGTGAGAGTTAGACTATAAAGAAAGCTGAGGACCAAAGAACTGATGCTTTTGAACTGTGGTGTTGGAGAAGACTCTTGAGAGTCCCTTGGACTGCAAGGAGATCCAACCAGTCCATCTTAAAGGAGATCAGTCCTGGGTGTTCATTGAAAGGACTGATGTTGAAGCTGAAACTCCAATACTCTGGCCACCTGGTGTGAAGAGCTGACTCATTTGAAAAGATCCTGATGCTGGGGAAGACTGAGGGCAGGAGGAGAAGGGGACGACAGAGGATGAGATAGTTGGATGGCATCACTGACTCAATGGACATAAATTTGGGTAAACTCCAGGAGTTGGTGATGGACAGGGAGGCCTGGCATGCTGAGGTTTATGGGTTACAAAGAGTCAGACATGACTAAGTGACTGAACTGAACTAAGACACTATACATAGAACTACATATGACCCAGAAATCCCCCTGTGGGTCATAAACCCTGAGAAAACCATGATTCAGAAAGGCACATGTACCCTAACGTTCATTGCAGCACCATTTACAATAGCCAAGACATGCAAGCAAACCAGATGTCTACGACAGAGAATGAATAAAGAAGATGTGATACAGATATATAATGGAACATTCATCATAAAAAGGAATGAAATTGAGTCAGTTGCAGTGATGTGAATTAATCTAGAGCCTGTCGTACAGATTGAAATAAGTTAGCCAAAAATCAAATATTGTATGTTAACACATAGTTCATTTCAGTTCAGTTCGGTTGCTCAGTCGTGTCCGACTCTTTGCGACCCCATGAATCACAGCACACCAGGCCTCCCTGTCCATCACCAACTCGTGGAGTTCACTAAGACTCACGTCCATGGAGTCCGTGATGCCAACCAGCCAACTCATCCTCGGACGTCCCCTTCTCCTCCTGCCCTCAATCCCTCCCAGCATCAGAGTCTTTTCCAATGAGTCAACTCTTCACATGAGGTGGCCAAAATACTGGAGTTTCAGCTTTAGCATCATTCCTTCCAAAGAAATCCCAGGGTTGATCTCCTTCAGAATGGACTGGGTGGATCTCCTTGCAGTCCACGGGACTCTCAAGAGTCTTCTCCAACACCACAGTTCAAAAGCATCAGTTCTTTGGCGCTCAGCTTTCTTCACAGTCCAACTCTCACATCCATACATGACCACAGGAAAAACCATAGCCTTGACTAGATGGACCTTAGTCGATAAAGTAATGTCTCTGCTTTTGAATATGCTATCTAGGTTGGTCATAACTTTTCTTCCAAGGAGCAAGCGTCTTTTAATTTCATGGCTGCAGTCACCATCTGCAGTGATTTTGGAGCCCAGAAAAATAAAGTCTGACACTGTTTCCATGTTTCCCCATCTATTTCCCATTAACTGATGGGACCGGATGCCATGATCTTCGTTTTCTGAATGTTGAGCTTTAAGCCAACTTTTTCACTCTCCACTTTCACTTTCATCGAGAGGCTTTTTAGCTTCTCTTCACTTTCTGCCGTAAGGGTGGTGTCATCTGCATATCTGAGGTTACTGATATTTCTCCCGGCAATCTTGATTCCAGCTTGTGTTTCTTCCAGTCCAGCGTTTCTCATGATGTACTCTGCATAAAAGCTGAATAAGCAGGGCGACAGTATACAGTCTTGATGTACTCCTTTTTTCATTTGGAACCAGTCTGTTGTTCCAAGTCCAGTTCTAACTGTTGCTTCCTGACCTGCATACAGATTTCTCAAGAGGCAGATAAGGTGGTCTGGTATTCCCATCTCTCTCAGAATTTTCCACATTTTATTGTGATCCACACAGTCAAAGGCTTTGGCATGGTCAAGAAAGCAGAAATAGATGTTTTTCTGGAACTCTCTTGCTTTTTCCATGATCCAGCAGATGTTGGCAATTTGATCTCTGGTTCCTCTGCCTTTTCTAAAACCAGCTTGAACATCAGGAAATTCATGGTTCACATATTGCTGAAACCTGGCTTGGAGAATTTTGAGCATTACTTTACTAGCATGTGAGATGAGTGCAACTGTGCAGTAGTTTGAGCATTCTTTGGCATCGCCTTTCTTTGGGATTTGAATGAAAACTGACCTTTTCCAGTCCCGTGGCCACTGCTGAGTTTTCCAAATTTGCTGGTATATTGTGAGTGCAGCACTTTCACAGCATCATCTTTCAGGATATGAAATAGCTCAACTATATGGAATAAGAAAAATGATAATGATGAACCTTATTTGCAGGGCAGGAATAGAGGCACAGATATAGAGAATGAATTGTGGACAGAGTGGGGGAAGGAGTGGGGAGGATGAATTGAGAGAGTAGCATTGACGTATATATTTGGAATAATTGTTAATTTAACATTCTGAATGGAAAGTTACCTTTTCCATTAAAAATCTTGCATGTGTGCCAAGTCACTTCAGTTTTGTCTGACTCCTTGTGACCCTATGGACTGTAGCCCCCCAGGCTCCTCTGTTTCTGAGATTCTCCAGGCAAGAATACTGGAGTGAGTTACCATGCCCTCCTCCAGTGGATCTTCCTGACCCAGGGATTAAACCCAAATCTCTTGTGTCTTCAACACTGACATGTGGGTTCTTTATCACTAGTGCCACCTGGAAAGCCTCAAAATCTTGAAACATATTATTCTCCATAAAATCAAAATGGTAAAAAAGGAGGAACAGAAATGAGAAGCCACTCAGAAGCATGTTCATGTGGAAGTATCTATAATCCACATCAGTCAGTCAGTTCAGCCGCTTGGTTCAGAATCAGTCGTGTCTGATTCTTTGCCACCCTATCGACTGCAGCACAGTGTGGCTTCCCTGTCCACTCCTGGAGTTTGCTCAACCTCATGTCATTGAGTCAGTGATGTCATCCAACCATCTCATCCACTGTCATCCCTGTCTCCTCCTGCCTTCAATCTTTCCCAGCATCAGAGTCTTTCCCAATGAGTTGGTTCTTCGTATCAGGTAGCCAAAGTATTGGAGTTTCCACTTCAACATCAGTCCTTCTAATGAATATTCAGGACTGATTTCCTTTAGGATGGACTGGTTGGATCTCCTTGAAGTCCAAGGGACTTTCAAGAGTCTTCTCCAACACCACAGTTCAAAAGCATCAGTTCTTTGGTGCTCAGCTTTCTTTACAGTCCAACTCTCACATCCATACATGACTACTGAAAAAAACCATAGCCTTGACTAGAAGGGCCTTTGTCAGCAATGTCTCTGCTTTTTAATATGCTGTCTAGTTTGGACATAGCTTTTCTTCCAAGGAGTTCACATGGATAGTCCACATGGCCTGGTAAAATAATCAGCATTCCTTTCCTCTTTTAGAACTTGGATTTGCATTGGGTTTCAGAGAAAAAATATTAATCTATTCAAGTAACTGTTTATAGTTCAGAACAATGATTAAATAAACATGTTTTTATCTACTTTTTGATCACTAGGGCTTCCCTTGTGGCTCAGCTGGTAAAGAATCCACCTGCAATGAGGGAAACCTGAGTTCTGTCCCTGGGTTGGGAAGATCCCCTGAAGAAGGGAAAGGCTACCCACTCCAGTAATCTGGCCTGGAGAATTCCATGGACTGTATAGTCCATGAGATACAAAGAGTCAGACATGACTGAGCAAATTTCACTTTTACTTTGATCTCTAATTTCTTTAACACATTTCACTGAAGCATCCCATTATGCAAAGTAAGTAGAAACTATCAACCAAAGAATGCCATCTTTCTAGCACTAGCCAAGTGTGATACAATAAAAAAGGAAGAAACTGAAGAGGGAATTATTGCAACATAAAAGCCTTAAGCAAATATAAACTGAAGACATAATTAGGAACACTCAGCTAAGAATATTATAATTTTTGAATACCTATACATCTTATTCTTGCAAAAATTGTCTGAAACTCAGTTGTAGAATGACATTGACAGAATGATGAGAATGATTCAGCAGCCTGTTCTGGGAGAGATTAATAGCTTCTGTTCTCAAACAAGTTAATCTCTCTGTAAAATTATAGTGCCTTTAGGTTACCTTAGAAGAAAAGAATTAAATACTTACATGATAGATCTTTGTGTGTTCATGACTCATGAGTTACACTAATTTTCTATCAATGTTCTCTTTCAGAGTGTAAAAATCTTTTTTTTTAAATTTTTTTAAATTTTTATTTTATTTATTTTTTAATTTAAATTTATTTATTGTAATTGGAAAAATAGAAATCTACCTAATTTAAGGTAGTAAATTTGTTAACATTATAGTTACAGTTAAAATGTACATTGAGGGACACTCAAAGTCAAGGACCTACTGCCTGTCAAGCATACAAGGGTGACCAGTACATTCTCAATTAATTTTAATTAACAAACATTCAAGAATAAAATCATCAGAACTAATTTTTTCCATTAACATATGTATATAAAATAATACCATACAACAGATTTAAAACACTTTGTTTTTTCTGGATAGAGCTGCAACAGAAATAGAAAATAAACTTTTTACCATGATTTTTGGATAAGGACATAATACCTTTTTATTGAAAAAGATTTAATGAGCTTTACCTAAGTGATTGAACCTTAATCCAGCAATGAGTAATTAGATAGTATCTATTCTGAGGGGATCCAATCAAAATAATCAAAATTAGTAGGTCAGAAGTCAAACAGGACAGTTCCCAATAGGACCAATGTTTCATTATAACAGTTAGAAGTCATATATATTGGAAATTAGAATTGCCTGTAAATTTCTTCAATGATTATAAAGACCACATTTCTGATAACCAAAGATCACAATATCAGCACCAATAACATTCAAAGCTCAATTTCTATTTGGAACTGTGTTATTAAGGATTAAAGAGCATTTGCATTTTTACTACCACTTAGAGAAAGAACAAAAGAAAAAAGAATTAACTTTTATAGTGCACCCAATATGTGCTAAGCCTTATGCTAGAGGCATTATATATAATCATATTTATTTTTTGTAAAATAATGACATAAATCAAATACATTTGACAATGAGGAAACAGAACAAGTGTGATAAAACGGATACTTTATGGATACAGAAATGGGATGTAGTAAATATAGTAAAACTGGAAATAGTAAAGCTAAAATGTAAATGCAGGTTTTTTCACATTCAGGTATGTCTATTACATAATAGACATGCAATAATTAATATCCACTAGTTCAACTAGAGCTGAAAGCACATTCATTGGAACCAGTGGGTGATTGAAATTTCTTAAACATTAAAAAATTAGCTTGGATGAAATCTATTAACAACTGGAATAGCTCTTCTAGCCTTAAAATTGCACAAGTCTCCTTCTAAGCTTTATTTCAGGTTTACTGGAGTAACATGTATCCTAGTTTTGATAAACCATTTTTTCTACAGCCTCCATTTCATCATTACAATTGCTGGAAAATATATAGGTCATTATCTTACTTTCCTCAATAAATTAAGTTTATTACATAAAACTTCTTCAAGATATGATAGAGTTACAACCTGATAAGCCCATCATAAATTGTAAACATCAATATCATAAGTTTAAATGAAGTTAATACATCTAACCTAGAGAACAGCATAGCTTAGCCTATCCTATCTTCAATGTGCTCAGAACACTTGTATTAGCCTACAGCTGAGCATAATCACCTAATACAAAGGCTATTTGATAGTATAGTGTTAAATATTTTATGTAATTTATTGAATACCATACAAAAGTGAA
>NW_024080487.1:0-1303 GCF_014754425.2 Oryx dammah
AGGGTGGGAACGGGCTATTCGGCAGCGGGTCCAGCTTAGGTGAGTTGTCCCCTTTCTGGGAACCTTAAAACGTTGACCCATTAAATATGGACACTGTTAAGAGAACAAATCCTACGAGTTCTCATCATGAGGAACTGTATTTTTTCCTACCTCTTTAGTTTTGTTTCTGTATGAGATGACACTATTCACCAAGCTTCTTATGATCACTATTTCGTGGCATAAGTCTTCATGCTGCACACCTGAAAGTTAGGCAGTGCTCTATGTCAATTACATCTCAATAAAACTGGAAGAAAAATAATAATTAAAAAAAGAAAAACCAGGAGACTTCCCTGGTGGTCCCGGTAGTTAAGACTTCTTCCAGTGCAGGAGGTACAGGTTCAACCCCTGGTTGAGAAGCTAAGATCCTATGTGCCTCGAAGCCAGAAAACCAAAGCATTGAACAGAGCCACAGTGTTGTAACAAATTCAACAAAGACTTTAAAAATGGTGCCCATCAAAAAAAAATATTTTTAATAAAAATAAAAAAGGACAGTGGACCAAAAACAACACAGTGACTCCGCAAGGACAGCAGAGAAGTGCTAACCATTTGCTGGCCAGCCACACCTGGCCAGCACTTTCACCTTCAGGCCGTGTTACCTCGTCTGGCCTCCCGGAAGTCAAGTGTGAGACCTCTGCAGATAGATTGGGGTAGGGGGTACAGTTTGGGGTCTGAAAACTGTAGCTTTTTTTCCCCTCCTTCTCATCCATCCTCTTGTTCTGGACTGAGAGGGCCAGCCCCAAGAGTCCTTTCTGCCAGGTTCATCAAATAGAAATTTCTGTAAAAGCCTTTTCCTCCTCCTGACTTCCAAGGGGGCACATGGGGAGGGAGAGTGGCTCTTACACAAGGGAGTGGCAGGGGCGTCGCTCCGTCCTGGACTCCTGTCATTCCAGTGAGCGACTACAGCCAGGGCGCTCCTGACACTGAGGAGAAAGTCACCAGGACCAAGAACTTCAAGACCAAACCCTTTCAAGAGAAGAAGCAGCAGCTTTCGGTACGTGTGCTCTTGATGCTTCAGCCTGTGCGTCTAGTGTTTCGTTTTGAGGTTTTTACAGATTTATTCATTTTTAATTGGAGGATAGTTGCTTTCCAGCGTTGTGGTGGTTTCTGCCATACATCACCATGAATCAGCCATAGGTATACACGTCACCTCCCTACCACCTCCCACCCCATTTTGAGATTTTTTTTAATGGAAGAATACATTTTCATTTTCTGTTTGCTTTTTTTTTTTACACTATGTTTCCACCTTATGGGGGTAAAACGCTAT
>NW_024080488.1:0-20295 GCF_014754425.2 Oryx dammah
AGAACTGGACATGGAACAACAGACTGGTTCCAAATAGGAAAAGGAGTTCGTCAAGGCTGTATATTGTTCCTCTGCTTATTTAACTTCTATGCAGAGTACATCATGAGAAATGCTGGACTGGAAGAAACACAAGCTGGAATCAAGATTGCGGGGAGAAATATCAATAACCTCAGATATGCAGATGACACCACCCTTATGGCAGAAAGTGAAGAGGAACTAAAAAGCCTCTTGATGAAAGTGAAAGAGGAGAGTGAAAAAGTTGGCTTAAAGCTCAACATTCAGAAAACAAAGATCATGGCATCCGGTCCCATCACTTCATGGGTAATAGATGGGTAAACAGTGTCAGACTTTATTTTGGGGGGCTCCAAAATCACTGCAGATGGTGACTGCAGCCATGAAATTAAAAGATGCTTACTCCTTGGAAGAAAAGTTATGAACAACCTAGATAGCATATTCAAAAGCAGAGACATTACCTTGCCGACTAAGGTCCGGCTAGTTAAGGCTATGGTTTTTCCTGTGGTCATGTATGGATGTGAGAGTTGGACTGTGAAGAAGGCTGAGCACCGAAGAATTGATGCTTTTGAACTGTGTTGCTGGAGAAGACTCTTGAGAGTCCCTTGAACTGCAAGGAGATCCAACCAGTCCTTTCTGAAGGAGATCAACCCTGGGATTTCTTTGGAAGGAATGATACTAAAGCTGAAACTCCAGTACTTTGGCCACCTCATGCGAAGAGTTGACTCACTGGAAAAGACTCTGATGCTGGGAGGGATTGGGGGCAGGAGGAGAAGGGGACGACTGAGGATGAGATGGCTGGATGGCATCACAGACACTCAATGGACGTGAGTCTGAGTGAACTCTGGGAGATGGTGATGAACAGGGAGGCCTGGCGTGCTGCGATTCATGGGGTCGCAAAGAGTCAGACACGACTGAGCAACTGAACTGAACTGAGACTAGGTAAAGGGATAGGAATGTATTTGGGGAGGAGCATCCAGGAAGCTTAAAAAGTTTGGGTAATATTAATGATTAACTCTGGATAGTGAAATTTTAGGTGATGTTCATTTTCTTAACTTTTTCACTTCCCATATTTCTGTATTGTGGTTTTTGCAGAGGCAGTGTTCTGTAGGGGTTTCTCTAGAGCAGTGGTTCTCAACTGGAGGTGATTTTGCCATTCCCCTCCATTAAGGATGCAGTTGGTTATGTCTAGAGATGTTATTTGAATGTCATGACTCAAGTGGGGGAGCTAGCAGCATCTACCAAGTAAGGCTAGGGATGTTGCTAATGTTTAATCCTATAGTGCACTGGATACCACCCTTAAAGCAATGAATTATTGGGCCCAACGTATCAATAGCTCTAAGTTTGAGAAACCCTGGTCTAGAGCCAGACTTAAGGATTGAATTCCAAGCTGTACACCTCACAAGTTGTGTGACTGTGAAAGTTACTTAATCTCTGTGTCTGTTTTCTTGTCTCTAAAATGGGGCTAGTAATGGAATCTACCTTATAGGGTTGTGAGAATAAGCTGCATTAAAACATTTAAAGTACTGAGATCAGTGCCAGTCATGTATTAGACACTTGATAAACATTAGCATTAATTATTTGATTTTAAAATTTTATTTCATATTGAATATATTCAATATTTTCTCATTGAATATATTCAATATTTTCTCATTGAATATATTCAGTATACTTATTGAATATATATAAGAATATATATTTCTTATTGAATATATTCTTATTGAATATATTGAATATATTCAAATATAAAGTTGATAGTTGATAAATTATACAAAGAGAAACACACAAAATTATACAGAGACACACACACCCTCCTCTAAAATGCAGCATATGAAAATTTTGAATGAAGGCCTTTGCAAGCAATAATGACAGGATATTAGGATCTGTGTTTTATCTGTACTTAATAATAATTCATAAATAAGAAATCAGAGGGTTGAACATAAAATATGTATGAGTTATCTGAACATAAACTATACTAATATCTTAACTTAAAGATATGTGGCCTAACGATTCGGCTATGATAATCATCCTATACGTTAATACACAATCTGATGTTTCTATTATTCTATAAAGCAGCCTTTCCAGAAAGATTCTTGGAAAGTCAGTTTCTTGATTGGATCTCAGGATCTTATCTCATATAGACTTGTATATCAAGTGAATGTGTTTTAAAATTTTGATAGGTTGCAGCTTTTTTCTTTAAGAGTTAGTGTTCTAAAAAATACTTAAAAATATATAAAATTTATGATTAAATTTCTTTAAGCTTTAACAAACTAAGTGCAGATTATTATGCATGCACATTCAACAGTAATATGGACATTTCCCTCCAAGCAGTTATTATATTTCCAATATAGATATGTTCATAAAGAAGTAGATTGAAATAATGATGTTAATAATGACTTATCATTAGTATAGTTCCATATAATTAACAAAATCCTAACACATACATGGTCACAACAGAGCTTCACAAAAATCTTTTGGGGTATTTGGAATTATCTATATTTTACAGATGAAGTAGTTGAGACTTAACAGAGATGATTTATTTTTCCAAAGTTATAATTGTAATAATTGTGAAACTATCATTCAAACTCAAATCTTATAATGAATCAGTTACTGTGATAATCCACTTTGTGCTTTTAATAAAACTATGAAGCTTTCTCTGACTTATACATAACCTTTTTGGAATTGATATAGCAGGGCATTGATTTCTCCTCTCAAAATGACCTTAGTTGTGATACCAGCAACAGAAGATGGAGAGGGACCCCACATGCATTACCTCTAAAAATTACACATAAATGTGATAAAAACAAATTTGATAGCTTCATAATTATTATAGACCTTTTATTTTTAAAAGTTTAATTTTGGATAATTGAAAATACACACCAAACTAGAGAGAATGGTATATATAAACTACTATATTACGCATCACCCACCTTTATCAATTATCAACTCATGAACACTTTAAGTCATGTATATCCCTATTATTTTCTCTACACTGGATTCAGTCAGTTCAGTTCAGTTCAGTTGCTCAGTCGTGTCCAACTTGTTGCGACCCCATGAACTGCAGCACGTCAGGCCTCCCTGTCCATCACCAACTCCCGGAGTCCACCCAAACCCATGTCCATTGAGTCGGTGATGCCATCCAACCATCTCATCCTCTGTCCTCCCCTTCTCCTCCTGCCCTCAATCTTTGTCAGCATCAGGGTCTTTTCCAATGAGTCAGCTCTTCGCATCAGGTGGCCAAAGTATTGGAGTTTCAGCTTCAACATCAGTCCTTCCAATGAACACCCAGGACTGATCTCCTTTAGGATGAACTGGTTGGATCTCCTTGCAGTCCAAGGGACTCTCAAGAGTCTTCTCCAACACCACACTTCAAAAGCATCAATTCTTCAGCACTCAGCTTTCTTTCTAGTCCAACTCTCACATCCATACATGACCACAGGAAAAACCATAGCCTTCACTAGACTGACCTTTGTTGACAAAGTAATGTCTCTGCTTTTTAGTATGCTGTGTAGGTTGGTCATAACTTTCCTTCCAAGGAGTAAGCGTCTTGTAATTTCATGGCTGCAGTCACCATCTGCAGTGATTTTGGAGCCCAGGAAAATAAAGTCAGCCACTGTTTCCACTGTTTGCCCATCTATTTCCCATGAAGTGATGGGACCGGATGCCATGATCTTAGTTTTCTGAATGTTGAGCTTTAAGCCAACTTTTTCACTCTCCTCTTTCACTTTCATCAAGAGGCTTTTTAGTTCCTCTTCACTTTCTGCCATAAGGGTGGTGTCATCTGCATATCTGAGGTTATTGATATTTCTCCTGGCAGTCTTGATTCCAGCTTGTGCTTCATCCAGCCCAGCGTTTCTCATGATGTACTCTGCATATAAGTTAACACACTGGATTATTTTGAGGCAAATTTCAGATATATCATTTCTTTTGTACAAAGTTCATTATGCAAATTTTGTTTTTCAAAAATTTTAATTTTGAAATACTGAAAATCTGAATCATTTTATACAAAGATGTTTCCAACTAATGTATTCTGGTAGGTATCTGTTCATGAATTAAAATAATCACATACAGTATGCTTTTCTTTTGGAATTTAGATGTCTAAGAAACAGTAAGAGAAAGTTGTTTTACCTGTTCTATGCAGTCTTCTCTTATTTCTCTTTTTAAAATAAAAAATCACATTATCTTAAAATCTAATAAGGACTTCAATAAAAATTATAGAACCTTTTAATATCCTCATTAAAAAGAAATACTTAAAATAATCATAACTTAAAATAGTTAAATAGCCACAACTTAAAACTAGAGAAAGCAATAAACAAACTTCAGAAGAGTATGAATTTCCTTCATTATTATGGCTGAATAATATTCCATTGTGTGTGTGTATATCATATTTTTTTATCCAGTCATCACTAATGGATGCTTAGATTGGTTTCATATGTTGGCTACTGTAAATAATGTTGCAGCAAACATAGAAGGTACACATATCTTTTTGAGTTAGTGCTTTTGTTTTCTTCTGATAAATACCCAGAAATGGAATTGCTGGATCATCTGGTAATTCTAGTTTTAATTTTTTGAGGAAACTTCATACTGTTTTCCATAGAGGTTATACCAATTTATATTCACACCAACAAGGCATGAGGGTTTCTTTTTCTCCAAATTTATGACCAACACTTGTTATTTCCTGTCTTTTTGATGGTAGACATTCTGATAGGTGTGAGGTGATAACTCATTGTTTTAATTTGCATTTCCCTAATGATTAATGATGTTGAGCACCTTATCATGTACCTATTTGCCCTCTGTATGTCTTCTTCAGAAAAAAATGTCTATTCAGAGTCTCTGCCCATTTTGAAATTACATAAGTTATATTAGTTATTGTATATTTTGGATATTAACCTCTTATCAGATGTGTGATTTGCAGATATTTTCACTCAGTCTCTCTGTTGCCTTTTCATTTTGTTGATGGCTTCCTTTGCTGTCTAGAGGCTTTGTAATTTATGTAGACTTTCTTGTTTGTTTGCTTTGCTTTTGTTGTTTAACCCAAAAATCATCACCAAGATTGATGTCAGGGCACTTACTATATAAAACTTCTAGGAGTTTTAGGTTTCAGGTCTTACATTCAAGTCTTTAAAAAATTTTGAGTTAACTTTTGTGTATGGTGTAGGATAGTGGTTCTGCATGTGACTATCCAGTTTTCCCCACTCCATTTATTGAAGAGACTATTCATTCTCCATTGTATATTCTTGGCTCCTTTGTTGTTAATTAATTGACCATATATTTGTAGGTTTATTTCTGAACTCTCAATTCTGTTCTGTTGATCTATGTGTCTGTTTCTATGCTAATACTATATACTATTTTGATTACTACAGTTTGTAATATAGTATGAATCAGGAAGCATGATGACTCCAGATTTGTTGTTATTCTTCTGCTGTTTGGGGTCTTTTGTAGTTAAATACAGTTTTTTAACTGTTCATTTTACTTCTGTGAAAACAGCCACTGAGTGTTCAGTTACTTTCCAGGGGATACCAGTGACCTGGAATAAAGCAGTGAAAGAGTGCTAGCCTCCATCTTTGGAAAGTATTAAATTAGATGCCTGTTTCTAAGGCAGAAGATTTAAGCCAAGTAAATGGGCCTCTTTCACAGAAAGACTGTGATTTTTCAGTTGCAGCTTCTGTCTTGGGCCCCGGGGCATATTCAGGTGAGTCTAGGAGCACTTTAAAAACTGTTTCTTAGTTTGCTAGAGACCTCTTGGTCTCGTGGATGCAAGCCCCATTGGTTTTTAAAGGCAGATGTTTGGGGGCTCAGCTCTAAGGCACAGATCTTAAAGTCTGGGGAATCGGATGTGGGGTTCAAATCCCTTGTTCTTCAGGGAGAAGATCTGATTTGAGAGTTCGGATTGTGGCTTGCCATGTGAGGTGGAGTTTGTCGCAAGATTATGTTTCAGTCTCTCCTACCTATTTTAGGTCATGTGTGAATGGCATAGTAGTTTTCCCTACTGTCTTCAATCTGAGCCTGAGTTTTGCAATAGGGATTTTATGATCTGAGCCACAGTTAGCTCCTGGTCTTGTTTTTGCTGACTGTATAGAGCTGCTACATCTTCGACTGCAAAGAATATAATCAGTCTGAGTTTGGTACTGACCATCTGGTGATGTCCATGTTTAGAGTCATCTCTTGTATTGTTGGAAGAGAGTGTTTGCTATGACCAGTGCCTTCTCTTGGCAGAACTCTGTTAGTCTTTGCTCTGCTGCATTTTGTACCCCAAGGCCAAATTTGCCTGATACTCCAGGTATCTCTTGACTTCCTACTTTTACATTCCTGTCCCCTATGATGAAAAGGACATATTTTTTTTGGTGTTAGTTCCTGAAGGTCTTGTAGGTCTTCATAGAACTATTCAACTTCAGCTTCTTCGGCATTGGTGGTTGGGGCCTAGGGATAGATTACTGTGATATTGAATGGTTTGCCTTGGAAATGAATAGAGATCATTCTGTTGTTTTTGAGATTGCACCCAAGTACTTTCAAACTCTTTTGTTGACTATGAGGGCTACTCCATTTCTTCTAAGGGATTCTTGCCCACAGTAGTAGATATAATGGTCATCTGAATTAAATTCACCCATTCCGGTCCATTTTAGTTCACTGATTCCAAACTAATATCATGGCATCTGATCTCATCACTTCATGGCAAACAGATGGGCAAACAGTGGCTGACTTTATTTTTATGGGCTCCAAAATCACTGCAGATGGTGACTGCAGCCATGAAATTAAAAGAGGCCTGCTTCTTGGAAGGAAAGTTATGAGCAACCTAGACAGCATATTAAAAAGCAGAGACATTACTTTGCCAACAAAGGTCCATCTAGTCAAGGCTATGGTTTTTCCAGTGGTCATGTAGATGTGGGGGTTGGACTATAAAGAAAGCTGAGCGCCGAAGAATTGATGCTTTTGAACTGTGGTGTTGGAGAAGACTCTTAAGAGTCCCTTGGACTGCAAGGAGATCTAACCAGTTCATCCTAAAGGAGATCAGTACTGGGTGTTCATTGGAGGGCCTGATGTTGAAGCTGAAACTCCAATACTTTGGCCACCTGTTGCGGAGTGCTGACTCATTGGAAAAGACCCTGATGCTGGGAAAAATTGAGGGCAGCAGAAGAGGACGACAGAGATGGTTGGATGGCATCACCGACACAACGGACATGGGTTTGGGTGGATTCCAGGAGTTGGTGATGGACAGGGAGGCCTGGCGTGTTGCGGTTCATGGGGTCCCAAAGAGTCAGACACAACTGAGTGACTGAACTGAACTGATTTCTAAAATGTTGATATTCACTCAACATTTCCAATTTACCTTCATTCATGGACCTAACAATCCAGGCTCCTATGCAATATTTTTCTTTACAGCATCAGACTTTACTTTCACTACCAGATATAGCCACAGCTGGTCATTGTCCACTTTGGCTCAGCCTCTTCGTTTCTTCTGGAGCTGTTTTTCTGCTCTTCTCCAGTAGCATATCGGGCACCTACCAACCTGGGGAGTTCATCTTTCAGTGTCATATCTTTTTGCTTTTTCATACTGTTCATGGGGCTCTCGAGGCAAGAATGATGAAGTGGTTTGCCATTCTCTTCTCCAGTGGACCATGTGTTTTCAGAACTCTCCACCATGACCTGTCTGTCTTGGGTGGTCCTGTATGCCACAGCTCATAGCTTCATTGAATTATACAAGATTGTTATCCATGTTATAAGTTTGGTTAGTCCTGTGATTGCAGTTTTCATTCTGTCTGCCCTCTGATGGATGAGGGTAAGAGGCTTGAGAAGCATCCTTGGTGGGAGGACTGGCTGTGGGTAAAAGTGGGTCTTGCTCTGATGGGTGAGGCCATGCTCAGTAAATGTTTAATCCAATTTTCTGCCCATGGGTGGGGCTGTGTTCCTTCCCTGTAGTTTGGCCTTAGGCCAAAGTATGGTATGGGTAATGGCAGTAATGGCAACCTCCTTCAAAAGGACTCCAAGGACCATTATAGTCAGTGGGCTAATGGCAACCTCCTCCAAGAGGGCTTATGCCAACATGCTGCACCCCCAGGACTGCTGCTGCCAGTGCCCCTGATCCCGCAGCAGGCCACTTCTGACCCACACTTCTGCAGGAGACCCTCAAATACTCACTGGAAGGTCTGGCTCAGTCTGTTATGGAGGTCACTGCTTCTTTCCTCTGAGTCCTGGTGCACAGCAGGTTTTGTTTGTGCCCTCCAAGAGTCTCTGGCAGGTATGGGGTTTGATTTTAATATGATAGTGACTGTCCTACTATCTAGATGTGGCTTCTCCTCTGTCTTTGGATGTGGAGTATCTTTTTTTATTTGGTTGGTTCCAGCATCTTCCTATTGATGGTTTAGCAGCTAGTGTGTTTTGATGTTCTTGCAGGAGAAGATGAGAGTATGTCCTTCTTCTCTACCATTTTAAGCTAGCATTCAGGTACAACATAAATAAAATCCCTTATGATTATATACTGAAAGTGAAATGGCTCAGTCATGTCCAACTCTTTGGGACCCGGTGGACTGTAGCGTACCAGGCTCCTCTGCCCATCGGATTCTCTAAGCAAGAGTGGTTTGCAATTTCCTTCTCCAGGGGATCTTCCTGACCCAGGGATCAAACCCAGGTCTCCCACATTGCAGGCAGATGCTTTAACCTCTGAGCCACCAGGGAAGCTCCTGATTATACAATGCTGCTGCTGCTGCTAAGTCACTTCAGTAGTGTCCGACTCTGTGCGACCCCATGGACTGCAGCCTACCAGGCTCCTCCGTCCATGGGATTTTCCAGGCAAGAGTACTGGAGTGGGTTGCCATTGCCTTCTCCTGTAACTGCATAGTGATACACCAAATCAACTTACTGCTATGGGGGGAAAACACCATTTAATGAGATATGAAGACAAAGCACAAACCTGACTAAGGGGACACACCCTGTGGACCACAGCACAGCTATGACCAGAGCAAGTGGAGGGATGAGGGAGGGGAGATGGATGGGTAAACTACAGCCTTGGGGGCGGGGGGGAGGGTCTGGATTGACGACGACTAAGCAGACAACGGGATGAGACAGGAAATCAAAACCAATGATGAAAGCAGACACACCGTCAGAGAACTCCAGCAGCAAGGAAAACATACAGAATTGTTCTTTAACAAATATTCGGAAAGAAATCAAGCATGAAACCACAGAGAAATCGTCAAAGAATTTTAAATATCAACTAATTAGCTAATGATGCAAATTATAAAAAGTGTGTCAAAAGACCACAAAATGGACTAGTTACCACTTCACAGGTCGCTAAAATGATTCACGATTAATTTAATTATAAGCTGACTAACAATGCAGCTAACATGAAATGGGTGGTAACAGAAAAAAGTGATAATACAAGTCCAGTTACAAAGCAGAGTGTTGTACATGTGATTTCCTGGGGTAAATAGCAATGCACTCACAAAATGTAAGCTCAACACGCAAGAAAGCTGGAACATGTGCTTTAGAGCCGCATACTCTGTCACCGAAAGCCCTAGGTCGTCATCCCGTTTATAGACACGGAAAAGTGAGGCAGCCCGACGTCTTCCCTGGGGCCCTGGGGCACCAGGCTTTTAACCTGGTTTCACACGCAGAGCTGGCCTGAGCGCGCAGCCAGGTCCATCAGCAAGCAGACCAGTGTAGATTCTTGGTTTTGTTCCCACTGCATGCCCTGCACCCTGCAACCAGGCATCCCCAATGAAAAATGTGCTGCACGGCTTTCCCATGCCATGAGAGCTGCCTCTGGTTACTTTCACGAAGCTGTCTGCTCCCTGAGAACAGAAACTTCCCTGCAGCTGCTGTGCCCAGCACAGGCCAGGCCCAACGTTATAGAGGCAGGCTCTGGCTAAGTTCATGATGACGTGCTAAGCCGGTGGTCCAAATATCAAGACTAATTTGTCGCTGTGCCATTGTGGAATGATTAAAGACTAGGCAGGTTAAAAAATTTTAGACCTCTGAGCGTAGCAAATGTACCTGATTTCCTTCTGGGTAAAAAGAGAAAAACCAAACAAACAAACAAACAAACAAAAAAACCCAGTGTCCTGGGGGAAGGATGCGGCAGGGAGGAGGCAGACACATACCAGAGTCATGATGCCCGCAGTCTCCCTCCTGCGCCGGGCTGTGCCGCCTCCTTCTGGGCTTGGGCAGGGGTGGGCAGGAGCCTGCATGTGAGGAGGCAGGATGCAGGTTGAGAGAGCTGACTGATTTAAAACAATGGAGGCTGCCTAAGCTCCCCCTGCCCTCCCTGCTCTCAGTCTCCTCGGCCCGCTGCTCTGTGTTCTCCTCTTCTTCGATTAACCGAAACTCTTCGTTGATGGTGTCTAGCTGCTCCTGCAGCATCACAGTCAGAGTCTCGGCATCGCCCTGCCTGGTGGGCGACAGCTGAGTGGCTGAGCTGAAGAGGGTGACCCTGTCGCCCTTGCCGTCAGACACGCCCTCGTCACTTTCAAACGCCTGGGCCACGTCGGCCAGCACGATGGCTTGCTGCGCGTGCTCCCAGTCCTGCTCCTTCAGGGTCTGCACCTCAGGGCCACAGCATGAGGGGGCAGGAGCCTCACAAGGTGCCCACCAGGGACGGGAAGGGGGCAGCGGGGTCCTTGCCTTGGACAGCTCGCTGTGCAACGCTGCCAGCCGGCCTTTCTGGGGGCGCCGCAGCACCACTCCATTGTCCGAGGAGTCTACTGGCCAGTCCGCCACAGGGAACCTGAGGTCCGGGGTGCTGCCCAAGTGGGATTGGCCATGGTGGAAGGGAGCCCCTCGCAGTCTCATCTGGTCCAGTTCAGCTCTCAGGGTTTCCAGGTTTAGAGTCAGCTGGTCCTGCTGCAGCTCCTTGTTCTTCTCCTCTAGTTGGGCCTCCATCTGGCGCAGCCTCTCCTCTATGCTGCCCTGTCTCTCTCCTGCCTTGGAGAGCACGGCCACCCTCTGCGCCAGCTCGGCCTCCACCTCGGGCAGCGTCTCTGGCCTCTGCAGCCTCTGCTGCAGCTTCTCCACCAGCTCCAGGTGCTCCTGCAACTGGCAGTTCTATCCTTGTCTTCTTGTCCAGGGCCTTGTGGTGCTCAAACAGCAATTTCAATGCCCTGAGCACCTCTACCTTGCTGGTCATGCCGGCTGGGGACTGCGCCTGCTGCTTGCCCGCCATCATCCAGAGGGGTGGCATGTACGGGGAAACCAGGTGCTCCAGCAGCAGCCTGGTGTTTCTTTCCACTTTCAGCTCAGCGATTTCTTCTTCTCTTTTAAGAAGCTAGTCCCTGCATATTTTTAGTTCTTCCGTAGGAGTTGGAAAATCATGACATGGACATGGAATGTGATGTTCTCTGCAGCATTCTTGTATCCACGTTGCTTCCCAGATGCTGCGGTAAGCTTGCTCATAAAAGTAGCATCCAATTACAACCATGAGTGGTATGAACTACAGAGTGCTGAAAACACCAATCTGGATCATAAACTTCACCAGTTTATCCTGGTTCTCCGGTCGCTCCAAGGCATGCGCCGGTGGTCCTCGCTGGCTCCGTTTACCTGATGGACCTGCCCCCAGCCAGCGCCACAGCCCCCCAGGAGCCTGACCCCGAGGTGTGAGATAGTTCAGTCAAAGAAAGAAATAGCTCTTCTCCTAAGATGGAATCTGTTGTTTGGGAATGTGGTTGATCAACTTGACACATTGGCCACATGGTACCTGATGTAATAAGATGAAAAGAAGAGGCAGTTCAGTTCAGTTCAGTCGCTCAGTCATGTCCGACTCTGCGACCCCATGAATCGCAGCACACCAGGCCTCCCTTGTCTATCACCAACTCCTGGAGTTCACTCAGACTCACATCCATTGAGTCAGTGATGCCATCCAGCCATCTCATCCTCTGTCGTCCCCTTCTCCTCCTGCCCCCAATCCCTCCCAGCATCAGAGTCTTTTCCAGTGAGTCAGCTCTTGGCATGTGGTGGCCAAAGTACTGGAGTTTCAGCTTTAGCATCATTCCTTCCAAAGAAATCCCAGGGTTGATCTCCTTCCGAATGGACTGGTTGGATCTCCTTGCAGTCCAGGGGGCTCTCAAGAGTCTTCTCCAACAGCACAAGATGATGTCATTTTCCCATATTGTGAAACCAAAAACAAATGCCTTTTGTGAGACCAAGCTAACAAACCTCTGATGGTGCGAAGAGTAATTCTGTTTGAAGAACTTAACAGTAAGATAGAAGTACTTTCAAGCTGAGACCTGCAGGTGTACAAAGATCTAAAATACATATTGAGTAGGCCTGATCATCTGAATCCCATTCAATCAAGAAAGCATGGCTATGAGTTGGATCGTCTTCTATCTGTGGCCCTTGACAATGTTTGTGGGCCATATAGGTGGGCACAGTTTGTTTTCTTTGAGCCTATTAACTTGAGGATGTGCCAGGATTTGCCTTATAACACTGCCTTCACGCCCAATCTTCAGAATCATTATGACCAACAGACGGCAGTTTTAGCAATGGAGGTTCCCAGATTGTGGTGAGCTGTATCCTTGGCTGTTGCACCTGAATTTAGCTGGCGATCCTACTGAAGGAGCCTCAGTGGCAGTGCAGAGGAACTATGGCTTTTGGTGTCCCCGAGAGTTGAAAATTGATCCTGATCTTGGCTGTTCCCTTTTGCACATGTGTGATTGTTCACCTCCTTGTCCAAATATGTACTTTAGGAGAGAAGAGCTTTCATTTGCTCAGTATTTCATAGGATTGATTTCAATCATTTGCCTCTCTGCCACGTTGTTTAGTTTTTTAACTTTTTTGATTGATGTGGTAAGATTCCATTATTCTGAAAGATCCATTATAATTTATGCTGTCTGCTACATGATGGTGTCATTAATTTTCTTTATTGGGTTTTTGCTTGAGGACCGAGTCGCCTGCAGTGCATCCAGCCCTGCACAGTATAAGGCTTCCACAGTGACTGAAGGATCTCATAACAAAGCCTGTATCATGCTTTTTATGATACTCTATATTTTTACTATGGCTGGCAGCATTTGGTGGGTGATTCTTACCATCACGTGGTTCTTGGCAGCTGTGCCAAAGTTGGGGTAGTGAAGCTATTGAAAAGAAAGCCTTGCTGTTTCATGCCAGTGCATGGGGCATCCTGGGAACGCTGACTGTCATCCTTTTAGTGATGAATAAAATTGAAGGTGACGATATCAGTGGCATGTGTTTTGTTGGCCTCTACGATGTTGATGCCTTGAGGTATTTTGTTCTTGCACCCCTCTGCCTGTATGTGGTAGTTGGGGTTTCATTCCTTTTAGCCGGCATTGTATCCCTAAACAGACTGCGAGTTGAGATTATACAATGGAAGTCACAAATAGACTCAAGAGAGTAGATCTGATAAAAGTGCCTGAAGAACTATGGAGGGAGGTTCATAATACTGTACAGGAAGTGGTGACTAAAACCGTCTGAAAGAAAAAGAAATTCAAGAAGGCAAAATGGTTGTCTGGGGAGGCTTACAAATAGCTTAGCAAAGAAGAAAAGCAAAAGGCAAAGGAGAAAGGGAAAGATATACCCAAGTGAATGCAGAATTTAAAGAACAGCAAGGAGAGAAAGCCTTCTTAAGTGCACAATGCAAAGAAATAAAGGAAAGCAATAAAATGGGGAAAGACTAGAGATCTCTTCAAGAAAATTGGAGATACCAAGGGAACATTTCATGAAAACATGGAAAGGACCTAAGAGGAGCCAAAGACATTAAGAAGAAGTGGCAGGAACATACAGAAGAACTATACAAAAAAGGTCTTAATGACCAGGATAACCATGATGATGTGGTCACTCACCTGGAGTGTGAAGTCAAGAGGGCCTTAGGAAGCATTGTACAAACAAAGAATTTGAGCTGAGCAATTTAAAACCCTAAAAGATAATGCTGTTAAAGTGCTGCAGTCTAAATGCCAGAAAATTTGGAAAACTCAGCAGTAGCCACCAGACTCAAAAAGGTCAGTTTCGTTCCAATCCCAAAGAAGAGCAATGCCAAAGCATGTTCAGTTGCACTTATTTCACCTGCTAGCACGATCATGCTTAAAATCCTTCAAGCTAGGCTTCAACAGTACATGAACCAAGAAATTCCAGATGTATAAGCTGGATTTAGAAAAGGCAGGGGAACCAGAGATCAAATTGTCAACATCCGTTGGATCACAGAAAAAGCAAGAAAATTCCAGAAAAAAGCATCTAACTTCTGCATTGATGACACTAAAGCCTTTGACTGTGTGGATAACAACAAACTGTGGAATATTCTTAAAGAGTTGGGAATACCCATCCACCTTACCTGCCTCCTGGAAAACCTATATTCAGGTCAAGAAGCACAAGTGAGAACCAGATGTGGAACAATGGACTGGTTCAAAATTAGGAAAGGAATATGTCAAGCCTGTATATTTTCACCTTGCTTATTTAACTCATATGCAGAGTACATCATGAGATACACCAGACTGGATGAACCACAAGCAGGAATCAAGATTGTTGGGAGAAATATCAACAACCTCAGATATGCAGATGATAACACTCTTAATGTCAGAAAGCAAAGAGGAGCTAAAGAGCCTCCTGATGAAGGTGAAAGAGCAAAGTGAAAAAGCTGGCTTAAAACTCAAAATAAAAAAAACTGAGATCATGGCATCCTGTCCCATCCCTTCATGGCAAACAGATGAAAAACAATGGAAACAATGACAGACTTTATTTTCCTGGGCTCCAAAATCACTGCAGATGGTGACTGGGGCCATAAAATTAAAAGATGCTTGCTCCTTGGAAGAAAAGCTATGACAAACCTAGATAGTGTATTAAAAAGCAGAGACTTTGCCAACAACTTTGCCAACAAAGGTCTGTACAGTCAAAGCTATGGGTTTTCCACTAGTCATGTATGGATATGAGAGTTGGATCATAAAGATGTCTGAGTGCCAAAGAATTGTTGCTTTCAAACTGTGGTTTTGGAGAAGACTCCTCAGAGTCTCTTGGACTGCAGGGAGATCAAATCAATCAATCCTAAAGGAAATCGACCCTGAATATTCACTGGAAGGACTGAGACTGAAGCTCGAATACTTTGGCTACCTATTGCGAAGAGCCGACTCATTGAATAAGACCTGTGGCCATGAATTGAAGGCAGGAGGAGAAGGGGAAGACAGAGAATGAGATGGATGGCATCACTGACTCAATGGACCTGAGTTTTTGCAAACTCTGGGAAATAGTGAAGGACAGGGGAAGCCTGGCATGCTTCAGAGCATGGGGTCTCAAAGAGTTGGACATAGCCACTGAAGGATAAAATAATCTACTTGTATTTAAAGTGATTATTGATAGAAGTGATTGATAGGAAGGGGGTTCCTATTACCATTTTGTTAATTGCTTTCGTCTTTTTTTTTTTTTTAAATATAGTTCTCTTGTTCTGATCCTCTGCTCACCTTTCTTTATTGTTTGATGATTTTTTTTTTTTTTTTTGTAGCATGCTTTGGTCTGTTCTCTTTATCCTTGGGAAACTATTATACTTTTTAAAAAGCTGCTACTGGGCTCACATCAAACGTTTTATAACCTTTTACTCCTTCCCTCATAAACACAATTTACGAACTCACTAGATTTTACTTCTTTCTGTATTGTTTCCATGAACCCATTTCAGTGGTTTAGTTATTTTTGCTATTTTTGTCTTTATAGACTAGTGTTACAAGTAATTTATGTGCCATAATTACAGTATTACAGTATTGTGTTTTTCTTTATATTTCCTTTAGCAATGAGTTATATTTTCATGTTATTGTCTAGCATTTTGTTTGTTTCAATTTAAACTCCTTTTAGCACTTCTGGTAAGGCAGATCAAGTACTGATGATCTCCCTCAGCATTTCTTTGTCTGGGAAACTCTTTCTTTCTCCTCCTTTCTTAAAGAGAAGAAATGTTGCCAGGTGTAAAGTGTTCTTGTTTGAAAGTTTTTCCTTTAAAGTTTTGAATATATCATCCCACTTGCGTCTGACATACAAAGTTTCTGCTAAGAAATCCACCAATAGTTTATGTGTTTTTCCTTGCATATTTTAATGTGACAAGTCACTTTTCTCTCACTGCTGTGAAAATTCTCTCTTTGCATTGGATTTTTGACAGTTATAATGCGTCTCATAAGAATCCCTTTGGGTTCAACCCATTTGCAGACTTTAGGGCCTCTAAATCTGGATGTCCATTTCCCTTTCTATATTTCTGATGTTTCAACCATTATTTCTCTCTTTTTTTAAATTTAAATTTATTTATTTTAATTGGAGGCTTTAAAATATTACTTTAAAATATTGTATTGGTTTTGCCATACATCAACATGAATCCACCACGAGTGTACACGTGTTCCCAAACCTGAACCCCCCTCCCACATCCCTCCCCATAGCATCCCTCTGGGTCATCCCAGTGCACCAGCCCCAAGCGTCCTGTATCCTGCATCGAACCTGGACTGGTGATTCATTTCTTATATGATATTATACATGTTTCAATGCCATTCTCCCAAATCATCCCACACGCGCCCTCTCCCACAGAGTCCAAAAGACTGTTCTACACTTCTGTGTCTCTTTTGCTGTCTCGCATACAGGGTTATCGTTACCATCTTTCTAAATTCCATATATATGCGTTAGTATACTGTATTGGTGTTTTTCTTTCTGGCTTACTTCACTCTGTATAATCAACTCCAGTTTCATCCACCTCATTAGAACTGATTCAAATGTATTCTTTTTAATGGCTGAGTAATACTCCATTGTGTATATGTACCACAGCTTTCTTATCCATTCATCTGTTGATGGACATCTAGGTTGCTTCCATGTCCTGGCTATTATAAACAGTGCTGCGATGAACATTGGGGTACATGTGTCTCTTTCAATTCTGGTTTCCTTGGTGTGTATGCCCAGCAGTGGGATTGCTGGGTCATATGGCAGTTCTATTTCCAGGTTTTTAAGGAATCTCCACAGTGCTCTCCATAGTGGCTATACTAGTTTGCATTCCCACCAACAGTGTAAGAGGGCTCCCTTTTCTCCCTACCCTCTCCAGCATTTATTGCTTGTAGACTTTTGGATTGCAGCCATTCTGACTGGCGTGAAATGGTACCTCATTGTGGTTTTGATTTGCATTTCTCTGATAATGAGTGATGTTGAGCATCTTTTCATGTGTTTGTTAGTCATCTGTATGTCTTCTTTGGAGAAATGTCTATTTAGTTTTTTGGCCCATTTTTTGATTGGGTCATTTATTTTTCTGGAATTGAGCTGCAGGAGTTGTTTGTATATTTTTGAGATTAGTTGTTTGTCAGTTGCTTCATTTGCTATTATTTTCTCCCATTCAGAAGGCTGTCTTTTCACCTTGCTTATAGTTTCCTTTGTTGTGCAGAAGCTTTTAATTTTAATTAGGTCCCATTTGTTTATTTTTGCTTTTATTTCCAATATTCTGGGAGGTGGGTCAATATACCATGTTCATGGATCGGAAGAATCAATATAGTGAAAATGAGTATACTACCCAAAGCAATCTATAGATTCAGTGCAATCCCTATCAAGCTACCAATGGTATTTTTCACAGAGCTAGAACAAATAATTTCACAGTTTGTATGGAAATACAAAAAACCTTGAATAGCCAAAGCAATCTTGAGAAAGAAGAATGGAACTGGAGGAATCAACCTGCCTGACTTCAGGCTCTACTACAAAGCCACAGTCATCAAGACAGTATGGTACTGGCACAAAGACAGAAATATAGATCGATGGAACAAAATAGAAAGCCCAGAGATAAATCCATGCACCTATGGACACCTTATCTATGACAAAGGAGGCAAGAATATACAATGGAGAAAAGACAATCTCTTTAACAAGTGGTGCTGGGAAAACTGGTCAACCACTTGTAAAAGAATGAAACTAGAACACTAACACCATACACAAAAATAAACTCAAAATGGATTAAAGATCTAAATGTAAGACCAGAAACTATAAAACTCTTAGAGGAGAACATAGGCAAAACAGTCTCCGATATCAACCATTATTTCTTTAAATAAGTTTTTGGCTTTTCTGTCTGCCCTCCCGAGACTCCCAAAATACTATTGGTTCTTTATAGGTATACCATAAATTCCATGGACTTTCTTCATATTTTTTATTTTTTGTTGTTCCTCTCAATGAATAAATAGCTTCAAATTATATGTCCCAGTTTTCTTTTTCTTTCTAAAATGGTTTCTATTTCTTTATTAACATCTCAGTTTGTTTATATATTATTTTTCTGTTTGTCTTTAGTTGTCTATCGGATGTGTCCTCTTTTACCTCATTGAGCTGCTTTATGACAATTTAAAAAATATTCTTTGTCAAGCCATTCATCTATATACATTTCTTTAGGGTTGGTTCAGTTCAGTTCAGTTGCTCATTTGTGTCCGACTCTTTGTGACCCTATGGACTGCTGCACTCCAGGTTTCCCTGTCCTCCACCATCTCCAGGAGATTGCTCAAACTCATGTCCATTGAGTTGATGATGCCTTAATGTCCTCTGTCATCCCCTCCTCCTGCCTTCTGTCTTTCCCAGCATCAGGGTCTTTTCCAATGAGTCAGCTCTTCTCATCAGGTGGCCAAAGTATTGGAGCTTCAGCTTCAGCATCAGTTCTTCCAATGATATTCAGGGTTGATTTCTTTTAGGTTTGTTTTGCTGTTCAAGGGGACTCTCAAGAGTCTTCTCCAACACCACAGTTTGAAAGCATCAGTTCTTCAGTGCTCAGCCTTCTCTGTGGTACAGCTCTCACATCCATACATGACTACTGGAAAAACCATAGCTTTGACTATCTAGACCTTTGTTGGCAAAGTATTTGTCTCTGCTTTTTAATAAGCTGTCTAGGTTGTCTAGGTAGCTTCCCTGGTGCTCAGAGGTTAAAGCGTCTGCCTAATGCGGCAGACCTGGGTTCGATCCCTGGGTCAGGAAGATCCCCTCGAGAAGGAAATGGCAACTCACTCCAGTATTCTTGCCTGGAGAATCCCATGGACGGAGGAGCCTGGTGGGCTACAGTCCATGGGGTCGCAAAGAGTCGGACATGACTGAGTGACTTAACTTTCAATTTTAACTTTCATGTTGGTCATAGCTTTTATTCCAAGGAGCAAGCATCTTTTAATTTCATGGCCCCAGTCACCATCTGCAGTGATTTTGGAGCCAAGATAATAAAATCTGTCACTGTTTCCATTGTTTCCCCATCTGTTTGCCTTGAAATGATGGGACTGGATGCCATGATCTTAGTTTTTTGAATGTTCAATATTAAGCCAGCTTTTTCACTCTCCTCTTTCACCTTCCTCAAGAGGATCTTTAGTTCCTCTTCACTTTCTGCCATAAGAGTGGTGTCATCTGCACATCTGAGGTTACTGATATTTCTCCTGGAAGTCTTGATTACAGCTTGTGCTTCATGTAGCCCTGCATTTCACATGATGTACTCTGCAATAAACTGTGGAAAATTCTGAAAGAGATTGGGACTACCAGACCACCTGACCTGCCTCTTGACAAATCTGTATGCAGGTCAGGAAGCAACAGTTAGAACTAGACATGGAACAACAGACTGGTTCCAAATAGGAAAAGGAGTACGTCACGGCTGTATATTGTCACCCTGCTTATTTAACTTATATGCAGAGTACATCATGAGAAATGCTGGACTGGAAGAAGCACAAGCTGGAATCAAGATTGCCAGGAGAAATATCAATAACCTCAGATATGCAGATGACACCACCCTTATGGCAGAAAGTGAAGAGGAGCTAAAAAGCCTCTTGATGAAAGTGAAAGAGGAGAGTGAAAAAGTTGGCTTAAAGCTCAACATTCAGAAAACGAAGATCATGGCATCCGGTCCCATCACTTCATGGGAAATAGATGGGGAAACAGTGTCAGACTTTATTTTTTGGGGCTCCAAAATCACTGCAGATGGTGACTTCAGCCATGAAATTACAAGACGCTTACTCCTTGGAAGGAAAGTTATGACCAATCTAGATAGCATATTCAAAAGCAGAGACATTACTTTGCCGACTAAGGTCTGTCTAGTCAAGGCTATGGTTTTTCCAGTAGTCATATATGGATGTGAGAGTTGGACCATGAAGGCTGAGCGCCGAAGAATTGATGCTTTTGAACTGTGGTGTTGGAGAAGACTCTTTAGAGTCCCTTGGACTGCAAGGAGATCCAACCAGTCCATTCTGAAGGAGATCAGCCCTGGGATTTCTTTGGAAGGAATGATGCTGAAGCTGAAGCTCCAGTACTTTGGCCACCTGATGCGAAGAGTTGACTCATTGGAAAAGACTCTGATGCTAGGAGGGATTGGGGGCAGGAGGAGAAGGGGACGACAGAGGATGAGAT
>NW_024080489.1:0-148 GCF_014754425.2 Oryx dammah
TTGTTGTGACCATGTGTTCACTCCCTCCTCAGTCACAGATTCTAGTTGACCAATGACAAGAACTTGGAGTTCTGGGGAGATGAGTGCTGAGTTCTGCCGGGGACAGTCTCCTTGGTTGTGTTGGTGCACAGGCCCAGCACAAGTCTCT